>NW_027101248.1:0-16079 GCF_029633855.1 Hoplias malabaricus
CCCACTTGCAATTTATTTGACTTGGTTAGAATAGATTGGAAGTGGGATAGTGAGATATCCCACTTCCAATTTATTTGACTTGAATGAAATAAATTGGAAGTGGGCAAACAAAGGAAAACATTTTTCATGAATACATTGCATAAGCAAGATCCCAGTGACCCCATCTTCTGATATGTTGTTTGGGGGACCCAGACGATTCAGTACTCGACGCCGTGAAGTCGGTAGACCTCCCCAAGCACAGTTTCTGGACATCCCACTCCCAATTTATTCCCATTCAAATTTCATACATGGGTTTTGGACACCCCTTAAAAGGGTCCGAATGGCCCCAAATGTTAATATGTTTATTGTGCACACTCCACGAGACAGCCTGTGAAGTTGCGTAAGCCTAACTTCAAGTCAAATACTATGGGAGTGGGATCAGTCAGTTCCGAGTTCAACGTCCCACTTCCAATCTATTGCATTCAATTCAAATACATTGGGAGTCGGATCGGTCAGTTCTGAGTCTGACGTCCCACTTCCAATCTATTGCATTCAATTCAAATACATTGGGAGTCGGATCGGTCAGTTCCGAGTCCGACGTCCCACTTCCAATCTATTGCATTCAATTCAAATACATTGGGAGTCGGATCGGTCACTTCCGAGTCTGCCGTCCCACTTCCAATCTATTGCATTCAATTCAAATACATTGGGAGTCGGATCGGTCAGTTCCGAGTCCGACGTCCCATTTCCAATCTATTGCATTCAATTCAAATACATTGGGAGGTGGGATCGGTCAGTTCCGAGTCCGACGTCCCATTTCCAATCTATTGCATTCAATTCAAATACATTGGGAGGTGGGATCGGTCACTTCCGGGTCCGACGTCCCACTTCCAATCTATTGCATTCAATTCAAATACATTGGGAATGGGATCAGTCAGTTCCGTGTCCGACGTCCCACTTCCAATCTATTGCATTCAATTCAAATACATTGGGAATGGGATGTCCGACGTCCCATTTCCAATCTATTGCATTTCATTCAAGTACATTGGGAATGGGATTGGTCAGTCTCCATTTTTTATATTTTTTACATAATATACCTGTTTTTGCTCAGAAGAAGCCAAATCACCATGTGTCCCACTTCCAATTTATTTTGTCCATTAAAATAAATTCGAAGAGGGATTTTCCCGTGGGAGGGTGCCGTCCCAACCGCTTACAAGGGCCCTTGGAACAAAAAGCACACTCTCAGGCTATAAATATGTACACAGCCCCAGACTGACAGGCAAAGGGGGTGGATTATGTATAATTTACAAAAATAATTAATTATTAACCAAAAACATGGTTACAACTTTACTTCCTTTGAAATTATGTACATTAACATAATTAACCCCGCCACAAATAAGAACACAATCTCCTTATTAATCATTTATAGACCACAAGGGCCCTATTCAGAATTTATAAAAGAATTTGGTGAACTAGCTGCTAATTTGGCAGTGTCCTGTGATACGTTAATAATTGTAGGAGACTTTAACATTCATTTTGAGAAAAGTGATGATTCCCTAAAAAAGAACATTCACATCAATCATAGATTCTGTTGGTTTCACACAAAATGTATCAGGTCCTACTCATTATTGTAATCACACACTAGACTTGGTGAAAAAACCTAAATATTCTCCCTCAGTCTTCCACAGTCTCAGACCACTACCTAATTTCATATGAATTGAGTTTAGATATTTAAAAAAATGTACATGCCCACATTACTATATAAATCGCTCACTAACTCCATCTACAGCCTTATCGAATTTAGAAGGGCGCTCGTCAATGCACGTTCAGCGCATCTGTCCTCACTGATTGAAAATAATAAAAACAATCCTAGAGCACTCTTTAATGTAATCTCTAAACTTACAAACAATCGGGCAGCTACTGATCCACAGATCCCAGCTGTTCACACCAGCAATGCTTTTATGGACTTTTTTAACATTGAACATATTAGACAAACAATAAATACCATATTACTAAATCCAGCCTGTCTGTCATCTGGTGTGGATGATATAGAACAAAACATAGAAGAACGACTAGAGGACTTTGACCCACTACCACAGCTAGAACTGGAGAAAATGATCTACTCGTCAAATTGTATGACCTGCACACTTGATGCAATACCAACAAAACTATTTAAAGGAGTATTACCAGTCATAATCAATCCCCTTTTAACAATCATAAATTCGTCCCTTATACTGGATCACGTACACAAAGCATTTAAACTAGCAGTTATTAAACCCCTGATCAAGAAACCGAATCTTGATCCTAGTGTACTATCCAATTACAGACCTTCTCTTCATATTTAAGATCTTAGAAAAAGTTGTGGCCCAACAACTTCCCTCATACTTGCATAAGAATAACATATAAAAAAAAAAATTCAATCTGGTTTTAGGCCACACCATAGCACCGAAACGGCTTTAGTTAAGGTAGCAAACAACCTTCTTCTCACCTCTGATCGAGGCTGCGTATCCATGCTAGTTCTACTCGACCTCAGTGCAGCTTTTTATACAAGTGATCATACTATTCTGCTAGAAAGATTAAAAAACATGGTTGGAATAACAGGAACGGCCCTATCATGGTTTAAGTCTTATCTCACAGATCGTTACCAGTTTGTAAAAGTAAATAATGTTTCTTCTATGCAAAAAAAATTAGATCTGGAATTCCCCAAGGCTCCATCCTAGGACCTTTACTATTCATATTATACATGCTGCCACTGGGCAGAGTTATTAGCAGGCATGGCATTACCTTCCACAGTTATGCAGATGACACACAGTTATACATATCAGCCAAACCAGATGACAAACCTACACTAAAGAAAATGGAGGACTGTGTTAAAGAAGTGAAGCATTGGATGTCATACACTTTCCTTCTGCTAAACAGCGACAAAACCGAGGTTCTCCTTCTAGGTCCAAAACCTGCTATAAATAAAGTATCAGACTTAATACATAATTTTGACTTCCCTGTTCTCCCTAGCTCATCAGCTAAAAATCTGGGTGTCATAATTGATTCAGATCTATCATTTGATCAGCATATAGGTAAAATTAGAAAAACAGTTTTCCTACATCTTCGGAACCTCGCTAAGTTAAGAAATTCCTTATCCCTCCCAGATGCAGAAAAATTTGTTCACGCTTTTAGAGATTAGATTATTGCAATGCACTTTTATCAGAATGCTCCAGCAGAAACTTGAGTGAACTCCAGCTAATTCAAAATGCTGCAGCCAGGGTCCTCACTAAAACTAGAAAATTTGATCATATCAGCCCAGTCTTATCAGCCCTTCACTGGCTCCCAGTTAAATTCCGTATTGATTACAACATTTTTTTACTCACGTATAAATCCCTACATGGTCTCGCCCCTGAATACTTGCGAGACCTCATCACGCACAATGAACCACCAAGATTACTCAGATATCAGGGCGCCGGCCTCTTACTATTACCCAGAATTCATAAGACTTCAGCGGGGGGGGGGGAGCTTTCTCCTACAAAGCCCCTCAGCTCTGGAACAATCTTCCAGCTAGTGTTCGGGACGCAGACACAGTCACTATGTTTAAGTCTAGGCTCAAAACACACTTGTTCAGTTTAGCCTTTGGCAACTAACCTGTCTAGTTTAAGGTTGTCGTTTCAGGAACTCATGGACATGGGGAATCAGGGTAAACGCGGATGATGTGCTCACAATTTCTCTTGTTTGGAGCTGAAGGATGTCCTTGCCTGAGCTCCTTCTGGTTTCCCTCCTCCCAGTCTGTTACAGTCAGATCCGTCACATGCTCTTTTTCTCTGCTGCACTCAACTAAACTAACTGCTTCCCTTTACCGTTTTCTGAGAAAATGGTGGCCCACTGATGGAAGATTGTTTGCTGGATTCTCCTGCGGCCCAGACCAGACCAGACCAGCTGCTCACCTCCATCTACTGCTGCCAGCCTCTGACCACTCACCATGATCAACTACACTGAAGTAGAAATGGACTCTGACTGAAAAGCAACACTGACTGATTCTTCCAATCTGATGCACTATTATTATGCCCCAAGATTGATGTCACTATTATGATTATTATCATTATTATTATTATGTAGCATAATGACACTTCATTGGTGATAATTTAAAATTCAATATATAGTTTGATCAGAGGAGGATGGGTCTCCTTTGTGAGTCTTGGTTCCTCCCAAGGTTTCTTCCTCCAGCCTTGAGGGAGTTTTTCCTTGCCACTGTCGCCTTCCGCTTGCTCGCATTGGGCTTTGTTTTAAATGTTCTGTTCTGAAACTGCTGCTTTGCGACAACGTCAGTTGTAAAAGGCGCTATACAAATAAAGTTGATTTGATTAAAAACCAGTCTGAAGCATTAAATTCTTAAAGGAACCTACTGTACACGTCTTTTCAAAGTTTATGTTTGGATGTCTTTTCAACTTTAATCCAGTGTTTATTGGATGACATTTATGTACGTGATTTCCACATTGAAATAACGGCTTTAAAAGGACGTCTTTAATGTGACTTTTTTAGTCTTCTTTTCAACGTCAGTGTTTGGACGTCTTTTCAACTTTCATTTTCAACCTTAAAAAAATGCTGATTGAACGACATTTAGGTACGTGATTTCAACGTTGAAATAACGGCTTTAAAAGGACGTCTTTAATGTGACTTTTTTAGTCGTCTTTTCAACTTCTGTTTCATTTTCACTTTCAACCTTAAAAAAACGTTGATTAGACCACAGTCAAGTACGTTATTTCAACATTGAATCAACGGCTAAATGTTTACTGGGATTGCAGTTAGCACACTACACTGATCAGAGCATTTTATTAAACACATATGGAAACATGCAGTGTCATGCTGAAGGGAGGAGATTGTTATTTAAGTTTAAGTGAAGATGACTGGACTGGAACGACAGCTCTAAAATGAATGAACTCTGAGTGAGAAACCGGAAGGTGGCAGAAGAGAACCGATGTAAAAACACAGAAGAAGAAGACGATGAAGATACGCACTCTTTTCAGTGACCGCGGCGCGTGAGCAGCTCTCCCCAGCCTCAGGGAACAGCTTCATCCCATAAATATGTTTTTTTTTTTTTTTCAAATGACAAACTTTAGCTAGCCTGTTTAACTCTAGCTAGCTCTTTTTTCCTCCTCTGATATAGAAAACATTTAAATGACATGACAAACGCTCATACATGAGTATTTTAATTTGAGTAATTATGTGGTTTGATGGTGTATTTTACAAGATGATGTGAGCATTTTTTATGTCACAGAACCGCTTCCCTCAGTATAAGAAATAAAACTGCTTAAACACATTAAGAAGACAAAGTAGTAGCTACATAGGTTAAAATACATTCTCAATCTCAATGCTTGTTTTTTGGTGTAATGTAATATTTTGAATATATAATTTCACATACACTAATTTTTTGTTAGTGAGTAGCAGTGAGTTTTGGCTGGTGATTAATGGGTTGCAGAAGGTTATATGAAAGCAATAGAAGCTTATTTACTGAGAGAAAAAAAATAAACAAAAGCATGTGAAGTAGTTTATTTTTGGAGCTGTGAAGTTAGTACATTTTTTTCAAAATTAACTATGAACATGAACTAATTCATTTTCTTTATGTAATTATGTAAAGATGGACTGTAGTAAAAAAAAAAAAAGTAGTTTGGGAGTAGGGCAGTGAAAAATGGTGGGCAGGGAGAAAAGCAAATAGGAGGTTAATTTAAGTTATTTAGATGAGATCTTTAGCATCAGTTGTAGCATACTCGTTTGTACTATAACCTCATAATCTTTTACATTTGAAGTTCTGTAGTTAATGAATTTGCATGCATAAGCAGTTTACAGTTACAGGAACGAGGCGTACAAAACTCAAAGAGCACGCACAGAACTCGTGCAGCTGACGCACAAAACTCAAAGAGCATGCGCTGAACTTCTTGTTTGAATTGTTTTTTTAAATCCTGACTATGGATTTTTCTATAAACAGCATGTAGACACCCTAAAGCAACAAAGGAAATGGAAGACTTTAGCTTGAAATAGGCCAGAAAGTGCAGAAACACCTCTGTTGTGTCGCAAAACCTGTAAAGTGCAAAATTTGCATGCATAAGCAGTTTACAGTTACTCAGGAACGAGGCGTACAAAACTCAAAGAGCACGCACAGAACTCGTGCAGCTGACGCACAAAACTCAAAGAGCATGCGCTGAACTTCTTGTTTGAATTGTTTTTTTAAATCCTGACTATGGATTTTTCTATAAACAGCATGAAGACATCCTAAAGCAACAAAGGAAATGGAAGACTTTAGCTTGAAATAGGCCAGAAAGTGCAGAAACACCTCTGTTGTGTCGCAAAACCTGTAAAGTTTATTGGACGTATAACAAGCCCATATGTTTAATTCCAATATATTCAACACTATTAACTCTATTGAGAGAAAATCCCAGTTACGTTAGCCCTCATATCTCAGCTTTGGGATGAAAATAATCACACCCCTGTGTAAGTCAGGGTCTCCTAAATCAACAACGTGAGTTTAGAGGAAGTCTGAGACGGTCAAAAATTTAGTACAAAAAAAAAAAATAAAATAAAAAATAAAAAAATAAATAAACACAATGGGGTACCCTTTATTTTATTTTTTTTTGGGTGAAAACTGTGACCTCCTCAGATCTTCTCCAAACCCACACCGTGTGTCAGGGAAGTCCTGACAAAGACAGTGGTGTGGTTATTTTCGCTCTACCATATCCCAAAGCTGAGATATGGAGACCTCTTCTAGTCCATAAAATGTATAACTGTATATATCAAGATGGGATTCCTATTTCCAGTCAAGCTAGGTAAACACATGAGTAGAGGGTAACCTTTAAGTTTTACGTTTGATATTAATTTTTTTTTGTGCGATTCTTTTTGGCACCCATCAGGTTCCATACAGGATTCGCTAAAAATAAACAACAAGCTTGCGTCACTACTTGGATCGCTCTGGTTGCTACGAGAATTGAGAATAGTCTCGTGCAGCTTTTTGGAACCTTCAGCACATGCTAAAAATAAACAGCATGCTCACGTCATCATTTGGAACGCTCCGGTTTCTACAAGAATTAAGAACAGGCTTTTGCAGCTTTTTGGAATCTTCAGGATGCGCTAAAAATAAACAGCAGGCTCACGCCACCCTTTTTAACGCTCCGGTTGCTACGAGAATTAAGAATTTGCTCGCGCAACATTTTGGAATGTTACAGATGCGCTAAAAAAAAAATAAAGATTAGGCTCGCGCCTCTTTTGTAAATGCTCCATGTGCTGAGTGAAGTATAGAATAGGCTCGCGCAGCTTTTTGGAGCCTTCAGGATTCCAAGGATTATGGAATCAGATTTGTGCCAAAAATGAATCGCTCCATGGCTTTAGTGCGTGAGTTCTGAGTTCTGCGTGTGCTCTCTGAGTTTTGTGCACCAGCAGCACGAGTTCTGTGCACGAGCTCTCTGAGTTTTGTACACTGGATCCTTGAGTTTTGCAAGCAGTTTTGGCAAAAAGCTCTCGTGTGGACGGGTTTTCTCAGGGGTGCCTTCCCATTGGCTAATGAGTTTTTGAGTGACAACTCAGTGCCCAAGGCATTTTGGACTGCACATGCGTACACCTCCTTGTATCAATGCAATCAATGCAGATATTGAGGTAATGTTCTGTCTAAAACAAAGCATTAAAGATTTTACTGTGAGTACAAACCTGTTTGTCCCTCATTACCAGATACTGATCTGAGGTAAATGCACACCGATGTCTGTTTACTCAGGATGAAACAGAATAAATGAGCGCTTATTTGTTTATTTGTAAATTATTATTCATGAGTGCTTGAGCCCCTGTTCAGAAACCTATCGTGTACTAACATAGTGGTTCTTCGCTTTTCCATAATCGCTGTTAGATTATTTAAATGCCCAAATTTTATTTTGAAGATCACAGTTTTGAACAAATGCCATATGTGCATTTTGTTACAGGAGGTCTCAGAGAACAGAGAAACATCACAGACAAGAGTGTTCCTGCTCCTTTAATGAATACAAATTTGCTTAATATCTAGCTCACACATTACTTCCTGGAAAACACCAGATGTAAAGTTTGAACCACGATCTGATTGAATCTCACGAGGCAGCCCAAACCGAGAAAAGAACTGAAACAAACACTCAATTATAGTTCTTGCCTTAATGTTTCTCAAGGGTACAGCCTTCGGAAATCTAGTACACACATCCAATATAGTGAACAGATACTCATAACCCTTTTTTGTTTTGTGCAAAGATCCAACACAATCTATCGTCACTCGCAAAAATGGCTCTTCCACCACAGGAAGAGTACACAATGGTGCACAAGGCACTTTCTGATTTGGCTTTCCGGCTAGCTGACAAGCATGACATGTCCGACAGTAGGAGATTACATCTCGATGCATCTTCGGCCAATAAAAATAACGCAAGACTCTCTCTTGGGCTTTACGAATACCCACATGCCCTGCCATGGGTGCTTCATGTGCCAAGCGCAACACTTTCAACCTAAAACTCTTCAGCAACACAATCTGCTCCACAACACTCCAATCTTCAACAGCAGGATGATAAGGAGGCCTCCACTTCCGCATAAGCACTCCCTGATGTATATAGAAGACCTCTGCTGACTCCTCTGTCTCCTCCCGTGTACCAGCCCCCTTACACAATGAGGCCAACTCAGGGTCCTTCCTTGAGCTCCTTGATTAAGGTTTCCCTATTAAACTGAGCTGCATCCGATTAACCTAGTTTTCCAAAGAAGGTATCTCCAAGCTCAAATGCTGCCTCCTCCAGCCCTCTCTGTGGAACCACCCCCTTGGGGCAAGACTGGGCACGGGTAACGACACAGGCTGAAAACACCTCAGGATACTCCCTGGCCAAAGCCTCCTGTTTCTGGTACCTCACATGGCATGTGACTAATTAATGGGGTTACCGACACTTGAACCCCAGCAAGATCATTCCCCAATAGCATAGAAACTCCAGGGACTGGTAATGATGGCACTACTGCTACATTAACATAGCCATTTACCAAGTTAGAGGGTAGGTACACTTTATGCAATGGCATGGCCCCAAACAAACTTCCCACACCCTGAATCAACACTGAAGAGTCATTGAAACTGGCTAATCACGAACCCTTTGTAACAACAAGGACTGAACTGCACCAGTGTCCCTCAAAATTTTAATTTTGGTTTCTGGCTCCCCAGAACCAATGGACACTGTACCCCAGGAGACAAACCCATCATACAGAGAGGGGGTTATTTCAGACTCAGGATCCACACAACTAATAGTCCTCTCTGAACCAACTACCAATGCCACAGATTTTGAAGAATCAGTATAAGACCCACGACTGCGCTTCTGCAGAACTGGACAACCTGATTTTTCTATGGCCAGGTTTTCTACAATAATGGCAGATTATTTCTCCCGAGGGAGTAGAATTTACAGGTTTTTGAAGTTGACTATGAGGTTTAGAGCCAGATGGCCCTTCCCTATGACTTTTAGTAGTCTCTGCTGATTTAACCTCTATATTAGCCTTTCTCCAACCACCAACCACTGATCTCTCTTTCACTCTCGACTCCTTATGGGTAAATTCGTAAGTATCTGCCATCATAGCAGCCTTTTTAACTTCAGTCGCCCCATGCTCCTGAATGTACACTTCCTAAAGAACAGGTAGACTATTTTTGAACTGTTCCATAAGAACAAGCTGTTTTAAATCTGCAAAAGTATAAACTTCACATGCTTTCATTCAAACACTGCCTCCTGCTGCCTAGCTACATCCAAATAGGTTTCCGCTAACTTACGTCTAAGAAAACGGAATTTGTGCCTGTAAGTTTCTGCCTCCCAAGCTTTCCCCTACATGACACTCTGAACCAAAATGGTCCAACAATTCTCCAGCCAAGCTAATTCCGTGGCTATATTCTCAAAGGCATCAAAAAACACATCTACCTCGTCTTCCTGAAATTTTGGCATTAGATGTAGACATTTGGATACATCAAACCGAGTCTCATGTCTGCGCTGTTGTTGACTCTCCATCTGCGAGAGTTTAACCTTCTCCAACTCAATCTTAGCTAACTCCAGCTCCCGCAAACTATCCTTCTCCTTCTCTCGCCTACCCTTCTCTGCTTGTTCCCTAGCCAATCTTGCCTCAATGATGGAGTCACTCAAACCTAGGGACTGAGCAAGGATCTACTATCTTAATTTTATTCAACTCTGAATCTACCTCAATCTCATAATATTCAGCAAGCTGGAGCAACTGAGGCTTCTTTAATTTTATCCAGTCCGTTGTCTGCAGATGGGCTTGGATAAAACTTTCCGGATCAAACTGAGACATTTTTGGGAAAAAATTAAAAAAATACCAAAAGCCCCCCAGCCGAAATGAGGACAGACCAGAGACCCCTAACTCTAAGGCTACTAAAATTCAAACACCAAGAGGTAACCTATATTCCCCTATTGGCCTAAAATCCCTAAGTACCACCAAAGTATGACTACAAAACTAAAAGTACTTGACAATTTTGGCCACCTTACCTCAAGTCCTCTCATAGGACTTCTGAAAGAACACATACAACTCAAGAAGCCCCAAGTAGGCCACAATTTCCAACAGGTATTTTTGAGTCAAATCAACACCACCAAATCAGATTTCCTGAGAACTCAACCAAACATACCCAATTACCAAAGGTCTAGACTGTATACAATCAAGCAACTCTGCAATCCAATACCCACCTTAGCAAACAGCTAACCTCAACAGAGCACAAAACTATCAAGTTACAATCACACAGCCAACAATTAGATCACGAAAATAAGGTGTTGAAATCTATTGTGATGAAATGAGAACTTGGGAGGGTTCACTCTTCTTACCTAAAGATCCTCGAAGAACCCAAGCGCTGACTCCATGGTCGACCAGCCCAAGCATGTAGAGATTATTCAAAAGGGTAGGTAGTAATCTGGAGGTGCAACAGTTTCCAGAGTGCTAGAGAAAAATCAGCGCCAAAACTTCCACCATCTTATATATATCCAAAACGACGCTCCGGTATCTGGCCTCCAAAACCAGAGGTCCTCCCCTTTAAAGGCTCCACTTCAAGATCTCAAGAAAAGTAAGACCCCCCCCCAGTGGCTGGAGTGTGTATTGTGGGAGTCAAGTGTCTATCCCAGTGCACCTAGTTTATAAGAATCTATATTCAACACCATTAACTCTATTGAGAGAAAATCCCAGTTACGAAAATAATCACACCCCTATGTAAGTCAAGGCCTCCTTAATCAACAACATTTTTATTTTGTCAATAAGGTCCATACCACACTTCTGACATATTTCATAAAATATCACCATTTAATATTCTAAACATGTACATAAACAAATGCATACATTTTCAAATGACCTTGCCTTTTCCCCACAGATATCAAATAGAAATCAGAAGAATATCTATTAAACATACCTTAAACATGGCCTTAAAAAGTACACTTACCCTATAATATAGCGTGATTCATATATCAATGTATATGATCACATTCTAAAGTTGTCATATTGAGAAACAATGATAGAAACATTTTACTTCTCAACCTCAAGTAGACTGTAAGTAATTATTCAAATTTCAAAATTTAACGACCTGGCTATTAGCTCAGACATTACATAATGTGGGTTAAAGGCTAACTAGAACACTTGCTATTCATCATAATGACACGTTGGCTAGCTGCAGCAAACATTAGAAAAGTAAGCCTAATGCAATAAAAAGTTTTGATGACTTTGTTCACTTGAGATGGCTAAAGAAAAAAAACACAAACTTCAAACAAAATGACTGTTACCAACCTGACATGGCGCGCGCTCCTCTGCTCTTTGGGGCTTGAAAAATCCAGAATCCAATAGCTGCTAATCACAACGTATTAGTTGACTGCACAAACTTCTTGTCACACAGCCCACAACACCAACTCACGTTTTTCAGAACAAATTCAAAAAAGCCACACCGAATTTCAGCTGTCTAAAATGCTTCATGAAGGCTGTGGTAAATTCAAAGACTGCCCATTACCACTGCTGCAATGCCCATTATCACAAGTGTCTGTGGTGCTGCATCAGCATTCATCCTCCATCAGTTCAACATTTTTTTTCTCCTCGTGTAAGACACCTCTGGATTGATATCTTATGTGGAAAAAAAAATGAATAAATACACACACACATTATATTAATTAATTATATTCTTATTGAAAGATGATACAGTAAACATATTAAAAATTTTTCAGTGCAAGATAGTTTTCTGGTTCAACTTACAATGAACACTAATTATACAACTTTGCTATAAAAACTTATACAGTTGGAAAGACTGTTAAATGATGCCACATTTACCTTTTAAAGAGGCGCAACCCACATTCTCAGCTCTACTGCTCATCCCACAAATGCATGTTCCTTACAAATGTGGCACCGTTTAAAGGGGAAATTAACAGGCTTTCCAACGGTATGAGATAAACTGCCAAGAAGCATTGTTACAACAAAAAAAATAATCTACCAAACACAAATTTCCTTACTTTTTGTGCTAAGTTTATTTTTATAAGATACTCTTTGCAGTTATTTGACATTATTTCATTTGAATTTTGCCAGTCTTTGCTTTCATTATTGTTTTTTGGATTTTGCTGATAAGGTCTTTTGCTTCTGGAATCTCTCCAGAGTCTGCTTCGTGGTTTGCTTGAGTTTTGACAGAAGTTTCAAGGGTGGGTGGGTCTTAGAAGACTACGTTCACCGTGAATCTCCTTTCGTCATCGATTTTGGACTTACAGGTGCTCTGAAACCTCCTCTGGGACCTAGCCACGCCCACCCCACCCCTAAATGGAACAAACTTTTTTCCCCATACACAGCATCAGGTTAATTATCACTGTTCTGTATTAACCCTGTCATACTACCATAGCTACAGCTTTTTTAGTTAGCTTTCTAGTAACCGCCAACACGCTGTCTGTCACTGGGTTCTCTTGCCTGACCCGTGGAAGCTTTTTTCGCAGGACAAATTTGCCTGTTCTTTACCATGACCCTACTAATCTCTGTATTTTTTTGTTCCCTTTGTCTGGTTTTCTTTCTCCTGTCTCTCTCTCATGCTTTGAGATGTCCTGCTGCTCTCCAGGTGTTGCCCTGATCCAGCCCCTGTGTATCCTGTACAAGATCCTGGCCTTGTCTCATCTACACTATCATGCTTGGCCATGCTGTTTTACCTCAGATTAACTCTGCACCTACTTTTAATTCACACAGAATCCCTGATCACCTTCTCCTTCCTCAGACTCATACATCACTAATATACTACATTTACATTACTATAACCCCTTCATCTGTCATCATTTCACTTTTACTTCTGTTCTGTTCTCTGTTGTGTCTCCGGTGTGGACCCGAGGAGGATGGGTTCCCCGTATGAGTCTTGGTTCTTTCCAAGGTTTCTTCCTCATGTGCTGAGGGAGTTTTCCCTTGCCACTGTTGCCCCTGGCTTGCTCATAGGAGGCTTGGACCCGGATCTCTGTAAAGCTGCTTTGTGACGACTTTTTGTTGTGAAAAGCGCTATATAAATACAATTTGATTTGATTTGAATTAAATTTTAGTATTAAATAGCTGTTACAAACATTATAATAAATAGCTGAATGGTCTGAAGATATTGCAGATGCTCATATTTCTTCCCTATGTGTTTTTTCTCCATTCAGTTGACTAGAATTTTAAAAGGCTTATATTAGTGATTTGTGCAAAAATATGTATGGTCTTGCTTAATGTAATTATTATACTGTCTAGATAAAGTTTTATACAATTTCTTGTATTGTCAAATACGCTTTTTTTTCAACACAATATATATAGCAGGAAGTTTAAAAAAAAAACAGAAGTCTAAAAAAGTGCAGGAACATATGTTTGCAATCTGGAATAAAGAATACAAAACATAAATTAATTGTTATACTGACACAATTCCCAAAGTTAAAAGTCTGCATATTAAATACCAAACACAATGTTATTTTCAAAACACACACAGCATAGCAAAACTAGCACTAAATGTTAATCCCTATTTACAAGCACAATACTGGAGTTTTCTGTTCTTTTTTAAATGCTGAAGCAGTTACTTTTTGTTCTTGTTTCATCAGAAAATAACTGTCACTCTGTTTAAGGTGGAACAGGAGAACTTTTAACTGGATGCTAGCTAACATTAGCAGATGCTAACATACAAATATTCTGTAAAAAAAATAAAATAAAATAAAATAACAATTAAAATTTAAGCAGTACATTTCTTCGTAGATGTCTTTCAGTAACTGTAAAACATTTATTTAAATTATTTGCAATTTGCTAAGACACATGGAAGACCTTTACATCCTGAGGTAGTGATAGCTTACAACCCGGTCTCACACCTACTCGTGGTATAGTCACATATATAGGAGACTGCAATTCATGCTGAAAATATGCGATATGTCACGAATTGCAGACTACTATATCAAATCAAATCAAATTTATTTATATAGCGCTTTTCACAACTGATGTTGTCACAAAGCAGCTTCACAGAATTCCAGTAAGACAAGATTTGACATGAAATGTAAAGACAAATGTAAAACCCTCAAGTGAGCAAGCCAGGGGCGACAGTGGCAAGGAAAAACTCCCCCAGCTGAGGAAGAAACCTTGGGAGGAACCAAGGCTCACAAGGGGTGACCCATCCTCCTCTGGTCAATCTACTGGTGATGATAGTTAGTAGTCCATGAGAACTTCAGTGTAGGGACAGCTTCAAGGCACTTGGTGGTTGCTGGAGCGTGGGCAGCTGGTCTGAAGCGTGGAGGAGGATCTCGACAGTCATCCATCAGTGTCCAGACAGACAGGTGGGCAGTCGTTTACTCGGAAAGATGTAAAGGGATGGAATTAGTTTTGAACTGTTTTGTGTTTGTAAAGTAGAAAATATGAAAATTTCCAGAGTGTGGCTAATGACTCCGGCAGATCTGACTATGACAGCATTAACTAAAAGGAGAGAACCAGAAGGACACACAGACACGGGAGCATCCTGAAACACTGGCATCCCTCCGCTCCACCGTCAACAAACCTGAGTGATCGCGAGAAGCGGCGGGACGACAGCACCAGCGTCTCAGTATACTATAATTCCCTGTGTCCATGGACCCCCCGGATCTGCCGCCTTTATCTATGGGGGAGCATTAGCTATCAAATGATAAACTAAACAAATGAGTTTTTAGCCTACATTTGAAGATTGCGACTGTGTCTGAGTCCCGAACATTTTTTGGAAGATCATTCCAGAGTTGGGGGGCTTTATAAGAAAAGGCTCTTCCCCCAGCTGAGGCCTTCTGAATTCTGGGAACATTTAAAAATCCAGTATTCTGTGATCTGAGTGAACGTGGAGGCTCATAATAGGAAATTGTATCTTGAAGATATTCAGGAGCAAGCCCATGTAGAGCTTTATATGTTAATAACAAAATTTTGTAGTCAATGCGGAATTTAACAGGCAGCCAATGAAGTGATGATAAAACTGGGCTGATATGTTCAAATTTTCTAGTTTTAGTGAGGACCCTAGCTGCAGCATTTTGAACTAGTTGAAGTTTTCTTAAATTGCTGCTGGTGCATCCTGACAGTAGTGCGTTACAGTAGTCAAGCCTTGAAGTAATAAAGGCATGTACTAATGTTTCTGCGTCCTGGAGGGATAAGGCATTTCTAATCTTAGCAATATTGCGAAGATGTAAAAAAGCTGTCCTAGTGATACTACCTATGTGTTGATCAAATGATAAATCCGGGTCAATTATGACACCAAGATTTTTTGCTGCTGAACCAGGTTTAACTGGAAAGTTAGCTAGATCTAAAATTAAATCTGATAATTTATTTCTTGTCACTTTTGGACCCAAAAGCAGGACCTCTGTTTTGTTGCTGTTTAGAAGGAGGAAGTTACGCAACATCCAGCCTTTCACGTCTTTTACACAGTCCTCTATTTTCTTTAATCTGTGTTTGTCATCGGGCTTGGCTGAAATATACAATTGTGTGTCGTCTGCGTAACAGTGAAAGTTAATGTCATGGTTTCTTATAACTGTGCCTAGCGGTAACATGTATAATGTAAATAATAATGGTCCTAAAATAGAGCCTTGTGGAATTCCAAATCTTACTTTAGAATAATTTGAATTTAGATTGTTTACTTTTAC
>NW_027101249.1:0-14584 GCF_029633855.1 Hoplias malabaricus
TTTCTCCCTTACACTGTATTCTACCAAAAAAAAACTTTTTTGTGTACATTTCTGGAATGCCTTGCTGGAACATTGCTGGCAAACATGAGACCATCACAAACACCACTCCAACTCTTATAAAAGTTGCTGGATTGTGTGGCATCACTTACACAGCCCACAAACCGGTTTACCCTGTGGTCCTCTGACACTTGATATTGAGTTTGGTGATTTTTAAGTTTTAAGTGCTGTTTCTCCCAAGCTTTCTATTCATACTAGTACAGAGAAAACAAGACCCCACAGAATATATTAAATCCCCTAAACCTACAGCTGAAGCACCATTGGCCTTTTCAGGACGTGCTTCCAAATCACGTGACCTAGAGTTTCTCCTCAACCATGCAGAAATGTAATTAACATTTGAGTGAGTGCACCTGCCAGTGCAAATAAGTATTTACAGTCATCCCCTGTCACACTTCCCAAATGTGCCCTTCATCTGTGCAGATCTGTATCAAATATGTTAATGGGGGGTAAACTGTATTCTTTGATCATATATTTTCCATTTTATCAATGTATCGCTTTAATGATGCATTTCCAAACATAATAAAAGCATGCTGTGATTTTTATATGAAAAATAACTCATTTTCAGAAGCTCCTGGAAGCAATCAGAAAAAATTCTACCCAGCATTGGGATTGGGAAAAAAATAGTGTTTTAAAAAGTAACATTTAGGTGTGTTTAACGTCTTGTAGAACCAGTGATAAACAGCCACAGTGTGGGAGCAAGGCTGCAATGCAACTGGGTAAACATTACCATGGTTGTTTCCAAGTTGCTTCTGCGTGAAATATAGAAAATATAAACTGGATCTAAAAGGATATCCCAAAAAGGGACACGTCTGAACTAGAGGTTTAACTTCCTCCAAAAGTTACAAAGTGCAGTTTCTGCAGAGCTGATCCCTAGGTCAGTGGAGCATCACAATGACATTGAAGCTGTAATTAAAGAGAAAACACACTACCTAGTATTGACTTAACCCTTTACATCTCATCACTGGTCATAAAAAAATTGTAGGTGTAGACGTTGTTTCGAAGCAAAAAGTGTCATTACATTTTTCTCATTAAGTATGCGGAGACCTATGAATACATATGCAAATTGTCTACACCTCTGTCTCCACCCACACCTCCACTGTTCAGCTGGTAGTGTGTGACGTAAGAAACTGAGGATGTCTAAATCCATGCTTTTGAGAGTACACTTGAAACACTGTAGTTTAGAAGTGAAAAAGAAAAGCCACGGTGCTGACCGCTTGTTTGGGTCATGATATGAGCCAATGTTTTCATACATGATTTATGACCAGTCCAGATGTTCACAGCTGTGTTACTCACAAACAGAAGTAAACAGAAGAGCAGGAGCTCATGGTCATCATCACGTCACCCCTCAAAATCGCTTCAGCGAACAGTGCACCTGAAAATGTCAAACCACAAAAATGCACTGTTCTCTTATAATAATTTAATGTCACATACATTGACATGAGATTTTAAAAGGGTACTATATAGGGGTAGAAAACAAAATAGAGGTCTCAAAATAAGCATACAAATATAATAAAGATATATACAGAGATAATATTATATTTTTACATATTACAAATTTGCAAAATAAGCGTCAAAAATACAGTTCAAATAAAATATTAAAACAAATGCAAATATGATTCAAATCTAAATCTAAAAAAATAATATAAACAAAAGACAATACTATAACTACAGGAAAGATTGAATCATGTTAATGCATCATTAACATATCACCTTTGACACCCTATCAAAAGCTAACTAGTATTACAAACCCCAAATCTGACAAAGTTTAGAGTGCGTGAAATGCAAATAAAAACATAAAGCAGTGACACAGATTAATGTTTTATTTGTTGGCTTCATTAGTGTTTTGTAAATACACATTTATACACATTATTAATTTATACAGTATAATAGCTTAATATAGTATAGTATATTGTGTACTACACAATAAATAAGCTGCAATGGGGTCTTATTTATCGGATACCTGTAGGTAGAATATTCTAGACCCTTGGACTTCATCTGGAGTTCATCCTCACTGGAGGAAAACCAGCCCATTTTAGACACACTTCAGTCTGTGATGAGGACACTGCCGAGGCTGTTTTGGGCGTTCGTGATTATGTGTAATTTAGTTATACTGTCAGCTGAGATGAGAGTCTGAGTCAAAGCAAAGTACTGCTGAGCAAAAGCGGTGCACTTGGGCCAGAGGAACGTTGTTCTGCAGAACGTCCAGCCTCCAGGAGCTGCTGTCTCTGTGTTTGCCCTGCTTTTATTACCTGTGTGCACCGCAGCCTTATTATCAGCAATATTCAATTTTAGCATCTTTATTCTTCAAAGAGAAATAAGGAGCCATAAAGGGAGGGGAATAACAGAGAGAAGGAGCAGAGCTAGGGAAAGTGAGGGAGGATAAATGGAGCTGGAAAGAAGGTTAGGACGATATGATATTGAGATAGAACTGGTGAAAACTGACAAGATGGGCACAGTTATGTGTCCCAAGCAGGGGTTAAATTAGGTAAGATCCTTCCAGAATTGCAGTATCATCCTCATGATGAGCCATATTTTGGTTGGTGGGCATGACTAAGAACTTAGTGTTCCCACCTGTGTAGTGTTAGTAACCACCACACCCACCCCCCCATTGTTCCTAGTTGTGTCTTGTGTATAATTAGGCTGTTTGTATCAGTATTGTGTCTTTGGCTCTGTATTTTTAACTTGGCTGTTTATGTCCAGATAATTTTAGGTGTATAAATGTAGAAATATTGAAATGTGTCTGATCCACTCTCCACTTGTATTACCACAACACACACTAACACACCACCATCACCACCACCACCAGGTCAGTGTCACTGCAGAGCTGAGAATGATCCACCAAACAAATTGTACCTGCTTTGTGGTGGTCCTGTAAAGTTCTTTACTGTTAAAGAACAGGAGGAAATGGGGATGTATGCAGAGAAACAGGTGGACTTCAGTCTGTAATTATAGAACTACACAGAGCTCCTGAATGGTCTGTGGAGCTAATAAAGTATACAAGGAGTTTAGATACAAGGTAGGTGTTCCTAATCCAGTGATCCTTCAGTGTAAAGTGTAGTATTAGTGTGTGGTACACAGTTGGGACACATACTGACTGTCTGAGCCCTGCATTAGCAAGTGACCAAAGTACCCACACACTCAAGTCCAAAGCTTATTGGCTGTTTGTCTGTTGTGGCCTGGGTACTACCTGTTGATCCATAATCACTTCCCCCGGTGTTTCCCAGGAAATGCGGCATTAACCCCAGGTTCTGAGCTTTAGTGAGTTGTACTGGGAGAAAAACAGCTCCGACCTCCCTACGTGAGCAATTATACCCCCACCTCCCCCGGTCCTCCACCTAACCCAAAGGTTAACGTTGTTAAAACAATTACACTGATGATGAGTTAGAAGGCAATCAGGTGCAATTAGGTCCCGCACTGCTCTTAGCTGATGATTTCCAGCCGCTTCCACTTAGTCTCGATCGTGGGTAAAATCAGGCCAAATGAGGTTATTTAGCTTGGCCAAACACAGCCAGCTCCCTGGTCAATGTGGTCAGAAACATGAATGAACCAGTAGGACGCCTACTTAAAGGACATGAGAAGGTGTTCAATGGCCATTAGTAGAGGCTACAGTTGTGTGCAGAAGTTGGAGGACACCTGCTCATCCAATGTGTCTTCTGAAATGAAAGGTATTTGTAGGTAGCTGGTCTCCCCTTGGTGTTGAGGTAACTCCATCTGTTCTTTCGTAATAACTTAAGACTGGACATTGGAAGATTTCAGTGAGGATTTGATGGCTTGCTGCCACAAGAACATCACTGAAGGTGGGTGCTCATGTTGGATGATACGTTCTGGATCCCAAATGCCATGCAGATACATCTCAAATTTGCTAAACAAAACTTTTTATAAGTATCCTTAAGTAACTTAAGTCCATGTTTTGTACACATCCATGAATTAATCATCTGTATTTGCTTGGACTATGGGAGGAGACTGGAGCAATCCTGAGGAAAACCCAGACCGACACAGGGACTAACACATCGATGTCCTCTCAGACAGTGACCCGAGGCGAAGATTAAACCCAGGACCCCAAGATCCTGGAGCTCCCGCAGCACTACTATGCCTCTCTAAACACAACATTGTTGTTCATATTATTGCCTAAGTCTGCTGCATTCTGCTTAAAATTTCATGACTTCACTTCCCTGTCTCTGTTGCATGTTAAATGTGCTCAGTCCATGTCCTATTTACGCCAACGCATTGCTGTAGCTCTAGAAGAACCAGAATGCAGTTTCCCTCAAATTGCCACATGCTTCCACTAATGTGTGCCACTTTGCATCGCGGAGATACAGTAGTTACAGTGAGTACGGCGATGCCATGAGCTTTAAATGAGGCACTGCATTAGAGTCAGCACAGTGGGAAGCCAGGATCACTCGCTAAGAGGCCTGTTAGGTAACGTTCAAAGCAAAGGATTCTGGGAAATGGGTACGACAACATACAAAGGAGTAAACAAAATCCTCTCCCTGCCGTTTTGACTCTCGTGACCCAGAAAAGATCACAGCTGAGGAATCAGTACATTGTAGCATAGTGAGATGGAAGATCCCCTCCAAGTGTTAAGTTATGAGTGGATTACGTCTAATAAAAAGTAGCACTGCAGCTATCCTTATTATTTGTACATGACGACTTATTATAATCTGTGGTTGTTGTATATACACTTAGAGAGCTTCACTGAATAACTTCAAACTCTGCCATGTACTTGAAGAAATACAGAAACAGTGCTGTAAACTGTTTATTATAGTGTTATAAAAACAACACATTTCTTATATTTTGGGGTTTAAATTATGGTTTAGAGTTAGGTCTAGAATATGGTTTAAGGCTTGTTAATGTTCATGCATTGAACCTACATTGCAAGCACAGTGTAGGTCCCTCATAGACACACTCTTCTCCAGAAATGTAACTACCCGACCACAGAAACTGTGATTGATCAACAGTCTGACACACATTTCAGGTTTAACCGAAGAAGTCTATATATAAAATATATATATATATATATATATATATATTTTTTTTTTTTTTTTTTTTCCAGAACCATATGTAAATTTCACTCTGTTCCAATTAGTGCCCTACTCTGTAAATAGTGCACTTCACGGATTATAAAACCACTGCTACTACACCACTAGATTGTGTACTTCATAGGGTTGAGGACGATACTTGGGATTCAGGGCTGTGTAATTGCAAAACGACTCAAAATTGCACTAATATAAAAACACAATGGCATAGGCTACACCTGCCCAGACTACAGTGTAGACCCCGCATATGTTTATGAGTCAACACATAAACAGAAATTGGCTTTTATGGATAGGATTTAGAGATTATTAAACATGAAGGTTGTAACTTTTGACAGCTTATATTTAAGTTTAAGTTTAGTTTAGTTTAGAGTTAGATTTAGGTGTAAGATTAGACTTAGGGTTAGGTGTTAGCGATAGCATTTGCTTGAAACACATCCAGAGCTTAGGTTTATGTTCACATTTATGGTTGCAGGGTTAAACAAGTATGAAACTCTCATTTCTAATGTTTTGGAACTTAAAGTAAAGTTAATGTCGGGAACGCGGTGTCGGACTGACGGAGGCGGACACACGCTAATAACACACTTTTATGTACAAGAAAACAACAAAACAAACACAGACGGACTCGAGGGCAAACACGAAGCGAGGAAAGAACATGACTAGGTATTCAAACAAAACGACATGAGTTGTAACAGGAATGAAACAAAACGAGGAACTGGAATGAGAAACATGACTAGGAACGAGGAACTTAAATACACGAACAGACGAGACACACCTAAAACAGATAACGAGGGTGACGGACAAGGAGGCGGAACAAAGGTTGAGACAAAAACTATACCAAACAGAGCCATGTCCTGAGAGAGCACATGGCAGGGAAAACAGACCAGACAGGACGAGGGCGTGACAGTTAACAGTTAAGGTTAGGTGTTAACAATAGCTTTAAACATACTCAAAATGCTTTTGGGTATATTTATAGTTAAATATTAAGATTATGGAAAGGATTAGGTGTAGCATTATTGTTAGGGTCAAGTTTAGGTGGTAGTGATAGCATTTAACAAGCATAAAGCACTGTCATTTTGAACTTTTGAAGCTTAGATTTAGGTTTATTGTTAAGACTTGGTTTAGGGTTAGGGAAATATTTAATGCAGAGTTTTTACATTGAGAAGGATTCACATGAACATACATTAAAATATTCCATTCACATTGTACAAATTCAAATTATATTTAGTACACTTTGTACAGGTTAACTTGCGCTCATGTTTCGCTTCAGCGCATCTTAGACTTTTGGCAGTGCTTTGTGTCTGCACGACAAATGCCCATGTCAGGCTTACCTACAACAATCGCAGTGTCCATTGAGCTGACCCAAGACCCTAAAGCAGAGCCCACCCTCCTCAATATGTACTGAGACCCCCTCTGAAATGAGCATGGACACAGAAAGCCTTTAGCCATATCCTTCATTGTGAAGTGAGTACATGTTCTTATCATGTCTAGTTTCCTTTCTTCATCTGATCATTGATCCGTGCATGATTCTGCCTCTGAGAGCTGGAGGATGAGCTCAGGTTTCATTGTCAGAGCCGCTGCGAGTGCCCTGAACCCGCTGAGCCACTGCAATGGAACTCGTGCTGCTCTACTACTCTGTGCTGAAGGCTTTTTGTGGTGATAGAAAGAGCCACTGCCCTTCTCTGTCACATTTTCTGGCCGATGGGTCTGCAGGGGCCTGTGGAAGAGAAGACGATTGGCTTTAATGAGCCTGTTTTGGTTCCGAGCTGATTTGCTTTCCGCCGTTCCCCTGCGTTTCTCTCTCTCTCTCTCTCTCTCTCTCTCTCTCACACACACACACACACACACACACACACACACACACTCTCGCTCTCTTGCTCTCTCTCTCAGGGCTGGATGCGCTAAGCCTTCAGCAGCAGGTTTTAGTTTCAGATGAGATGCAGTCTGCCTGAAAAACCCTACGCATATGAACCCAAATGTGCAGATTATGCTCCGTGTAGGTCGGATCCTCTGAAATACAGCTGATTACACATTCCATTTCCTGACATTTTGGAGCCAATCTTGTTTCGGAATTTGCTTGGCTTCTCAGAACTAGATGTAAATAAGTGTTGGTCTCGCAAAGACTGTGCTGCCGAGAGGCTGCTTTAAAAAAATTGTTACAGACAATAAAGGGCTCACAGACCTTCACCTATTCCATCTGTTTGCTGTTGTCAGAAACTTTGGATTCTCAGCTGCGCCCTCTAGTGGATGTATTGCTTAACGTCCATGCCAATGTAGTGAAACATCGAGTAGTTCCAGGTGCACTGTGTGCACAGGCTGAAGTCACATCTAGTAGCATTTTGGGGTTGTGCAGTGTGACTTTACACTTTAGTACAACAGGCCCTCTGTCTTCTTGGACAGGAATGACCTCTTTTCCAGACAATTACCCATACGGCATATCCACCAGGGGTAAGGGAGCGCTGGCCTTCAGCTGATTAAAACACAGGGAGGTGAGAAAGTAGCAGGTGATGCATTAAAGACCTTAGTGGGAGACCAAGGAATGAAAGAGAAAGATGAGTTTTTTTTAGGGCGGCACCGTGGCGCAGCAGGTAGGGTCGCAGTCAGACAGCTCCAGGGACCTGGAGGTTGTGGGTTCAATTCCTGCTCCGGGTGACTGTCTGTGAGGAGTTGGGGTGTCTTCCCTGTGTCTACGAGGGTTTCCTCCGGGTGACTGTCTGTGAGGAGTTGGTGTGTTCTCCCTGTGTCTACGTGGGTTTCCTCCAGGTGACTGTCTGTGAGGAGTTGGTGTGTTCTCCCTGTGTCTGTGTGGGTTTCCTCCAGGTGACTGTCTGTGAGGAGTTGGTGTGTTCTCTCTGTGTCTGCGTGGGTTTCCTCCGGGTGACTGTCTGTGAGGAGTTGGTGTTGCCCAATGATTCCAGGTAGGCTCTGGACCCACCGTGACCCTGAACTGGATAAGGGTTACAGATAATGAACGAATGAAGAACAATAATAATAATGTTCTACGTCTTGATGTTACATTTGGACTAAAGCCTGTCCACACTAAAGTAAAATCAGGCCGTTTTTTGAGGCCAATTTGCTCCCGACAATCGCAAGAGTTCTCCTGATTTCAGGGCGATCATAAACTATTATCTTCCCAGATTCTCCTGCAGCGTGGGGAATCCATAATCCAATTTTTACCCCTCTGATCATATCCCAGTCGAGGCCCTGATTGCGAGTCTTAATATGAAACATGGTGGATGCTGACTCTCAGGTGTGAAACGCCATGTTAACGCCGGGTCTTAAAGGCCGTAACCCAATGAGAGCCGAGCTGGGGTTATATCACCGCCATCCGCTGTGTTTGTTTACATCTGAGCTGTGTCTGAAATGACTGACGGTGCTGTCTACTGAGGCAGGATTCTGAGGAAGATGCAGAGTTTAAAATGTTGCCTGTTTTTGCTCCAATATCTTCCAAGTTGTAATTATTCCGCCCGAGGGAGCGTTAGTGTACAGGGGCCCTGGCAGTGTGCTGAAATATTGCTGCCTTGTAATCAGGAAGTGTGTGCTGGTTCATTGAGGGCGGATCGTGCAGTGTGGAGACTTTGAAGACTAACAACCATCAAGCATTGAAAACCCCTCGAGAAATGTTGTTATGTGTGAGTTGTCTCATGTTTTCAGCATCGGTTAGGATTTTTAAAACCCTGTAGTGTGGTGATTTTTAAGACCCTTGTGATGGACTATTGTCCTGTGCAGGGTGTGTCCAGGGAGGCTCTCTTTCCACCACGAATCTGATCAAGATGAAGTGGTGAAAGGGTATTTATGAATTAAATAATGGATAAATGAATAAGTGAAAAGCGAATCATCTAGACAGTGTTTCCAGTTAGAGGTTGTGTTAAAAGCTACTGTTTTTGTGGCTTTCTAAGGACATGGGAGGCTCAGCTGCTGGTAAGAAGACTCTGTGACTACACAAAGAAAAATGAAAGAACTAGAGCCATGTTTGGTCGTTTATTAGCAGATGGCCCAGAAAAAAGTACTGTTGGCAGCTTGTTTGCCTCCATCCCTTTCACTTTCTCTCTCTCTCTCTCTCTCTCTCTCTCTCTCTCTCTCTCTCTCTCTCTCTCTCTCTCTCTCTGTGTCCCTCTCTATTTCTTCGTCCTCCTTTCCCCTTCTTCCCCGCCTCTCTCTCTCTCTCAATCTCCCTCTTTCTTCTTTCCTCCCTCCCTTCTCCCCACTTCTCGCGGTCTCTCTCTCTCTCTCTTCCTCTCTGCCTCCCTTCTCTCTTCCTTCTCTCTTTTCTTCTCTTCTCTTCTCTTCTCTTCTCATCCTTTCTCTCTCAATCTCTATCCCTATCTCTCTCTTTCTTCGTCCTCCTTTCCCTCTTCCTCCCTGCCTCTCTCTCTCTCAATCTCTTTCTTCTTTCCTCCCTTCCTCCCCCACCTCTTGCTCTTTCTGTCTGCCTGTATCTCTCTTTACCTCCCGTTCTCTTTCCTCCTCTCTCTCTCCCTCTCTCTATTTCTTTGTCCTCCTTTCCCCCTTCATCCCCGCCTCTCTCTCTCAATCTGCCTTTTTCTTATTTCCCCCCTCACTCCTCCCCACTTCTCCCTGTCTCTCCCTCTCCCTCTCTGCCTCCCTTCTCTCCTTCTTCTCTCTCTTTCTCTCTCTCCTCTCCTCTCTCTCTCTCTCTCTCTCTCTCTCTCTCTCTCTCTCTCTCTCTCTTTCTCTCTCTCTCTCTCTCTCTCTCTCTCTCTCTCTCTCTCTCTCTCTCTCTCTGTTCTGTTTGGGTGACGCAGGCCCATGTTTTCCTTCCTCTTTTCTCCTCTATCTAGCGTGAAATTGGACATGATAGCTCTTACTGCAGGCAATCCTAACAGCTAAATGAAGTGATGGACAAGGCCATGAGTGGTACATATGATTGACAGGGAAATGGATAGCGTCCAGACGGAGGGAGATGTGGCATCAGACGCATACCTATGAGCTGGGAGGGAGCGTTGGCTCACATGGCTGTGAGTTTATGGGGCTTCTAGCACTGAATCATTAGCATGAACAAAGCGAAGGGGGGGATTGTGGCCTCGCGGAGGTGATGAATCATATCTGAAACAGACAAAACAATGCTGTTTCTTTGCTTTTCTTCAGAGATGTTCACATAAAAGTTGGAGTTTCTGCTGTTTTGCTATTAATTCTGGGATGTTTATCTCTTGTCTGCTCCATACTACCCCCAGCAGGCAGCGTGCTGTAACTGCAACCCAGTTTTAAAGCACTGTTGCATTAATTATGGTTTAGTTTTGTTATTTTATAGATGTTTTAAGGTAGAATTCAGCAGTCAGCATTTCAGTTTTTTGGGGGTAATAACTATCAAGTATTCAATAGTAAACAATACAATGGTAAAGACCAGCCTTTATGCATTTTTCAGCATCACAAAATATGTTACTCTATACCTCTATGCACAACCGGATTGATTTTGTGTCTTAAAAACTTTGCCCTCATTTTTTAAAACGGTACATTAAAAGGCTCACAGTAGATAGGGCAGAGGAAGAGATACATAGTTCTGTTTCATAGTTTCTGTTCCGGTTTGTTCAGCGTCAATGCATTTTTTTTAAAGCAATGAAAAAAACGTTTTCTCGTCGGCTAGCGCTAGTTCATTTGATTTCTGTGGGCATTTGTGTGCTCGCTTCTGGATGTGACTAGTCTGGGCTGTCACACTGTTGAACAGGTACGAGAACGGAGGGCTTTCTTGCTGGTTTCGAAGAGAATCTGTAATGTGATGAGGTTCGGTGTTGGGATTAGGAGGGTGTGGCAGGTGTATTGCACTCAGGGGAACTTGTTGGTGGGCGGGGTGATGGCTTATTCACTAGCAGTCTGCAATAAGTCAATATTTTTGCTACAAACTAACCAAATCCACTCAGGGATATTGATAAAATATTAATTCTGTAAAAACAACCTTTAAAGAGATGCAGTTGCAGTCATTTGACTTGTTTGGGTGTAGATTGATATGTTTATCTTATGTGCTGGAGTCTCACAACACTCAGAAGCCTACTTACTTTTGTGTCAGAGGGATAAAGGATCCCATTGTGTAGCATAAGCCCATGAAAATGTCTTAGCCACATTAGAATTTTTGCCATAGGATCTAATCGAATCATGCTATCTCTAATGCCTTTCTCTGCTTTTGTGACTGAATCTGTGTCAGTTTTTCATACACAGATCATATACAAGCTTCAGTGAGCGTCTTATTTCACCCATGTTTTTTTATGTATAATGTAGTAAAGGAATTCCAAGGAATTTGGAATTCCAAACCTGACATGCACTTGTCCTATGGTTTACACTAAATATCAAAGCCTCATTAGCCTTCTAAATAGTTATACACCCATGCTACCCTCAAGCTCAAACTCCTGTACACTCACTTCAGATGTGAGAACAGCTATTTCCGGAATCCCAATCCATTCTGCCACTGAGAATTCCAGGCTTGATCCAGAATTGTTACTACTGCTGCTATTACGTCTATTACTACGACTAATAATAATAGCTCTGTGGAAGGTTGCAACCTGTCTAGTGTTTACTGCCTTGCAGCTAATGATTCCAGGTAGGCCCTTATCCCAGTTCAACCATGATCAGGATAAAAAAAAACAACAACAACGACACTGATGCCTAGACTAAAGAACATAAAACAAGGAAACAAAACATCACAGTGGGAATAAACCAAAAAACACGTGGAATAAAGAAGTCCAGGAAAACTCAGGATACAATGCTAATGTGGTTAACAGCTGCATTGTGTTTGTAGCCCTGGTGAAAGCCGGCACTCCGTCAGCATGCAGAGTAGAGACAGCATGCAGTGGTGACAGCAGACACTCCCTGAGCGCACACAAGGTCGAGAAGCCACAGCTGAAGTAGGCAGCCTCAGTCAGTATTCACTGCAGATAGCAACGTTGAGAGCAAGTCACCGCCAGGCGAAGGGGGAGGAGCAGCAGTGTTGGAAGTAGGCTCCACTAGCAATTTTCAAACTGACCAAAAATGACCAAATTAAAAATGTAATGAAGCACAGCTAAGACATGGGGGAAGTGGTGGTCAAACATGTCAACAATGACAGAAACACACATGATTCATACATGACTTCAGTGGCCTAAATCGATTAGCCTGGAGTTTAAAGGGAATGTCTATGTTCTCCCTGTGTCTGCGTGGGTTTCCTCCGGGTGACTGTCTGTGAGGAGTGTGGTGTGTTCTTCCTGTGTCTGCGTGGGTTTCCTCCGGGTGACTGTCTGTGAGGAGTGTGGTGTGTTCTCCCTGTGTCTGCGTGGGTTTCCTCCGGGTGACTGTCTGTGAGGAGTGTGGTGTGTTCTCCCTGTGTCTGAGTGGGTTTCCTCTGGGTGCTCCGGTCCAAAAACACACATTGGTAGGTGGATTGGTGACTCAAAAGTGTCCGTAGGTGTGAGTGTGTGAGTGAATGTGTGTGTGTGTGTGTGTGTGTGTGTGTGTTGCCCTGTGAAGGACTGGCGCCCCCTCCAGGGTGTTTTGCCGAATTGCGTCCAATGATTCCAGATAAGCTCTGGACCCACCGTGACCCTGAACTGGATAAGGGTTACAGATAATGAATGAATGAATGTATTTAGTTGTGTATAATGAGGCGTGAATATCTGGCAAACCTGTCTTGTAACATTCTTTAACCCTAACCCTAAAACTTAAAAAACAAACTGAAAATCTAGAAAGTTGTTTTTATATAATGCTGTAACTGACAGTAAACTCTTCTGGATTCATAGGTGTGGTACATAACAGAGACTTTAAGTGTGGTGGGGGGGCCCTTAGTGACCTACGAATTATGCAGAAGCAAAGTGCCCTCAACAACAACAACAAAAAAAAACATTTCTGTAGGCATTATATTTTAGTACTATATTGACGTTTTAGAGCTGATGCACGGTTGGTTTATCATGTGTGATTAGCATCAGCATTAAACCAAGCTCTCACAGACGGACACCTCTAATCCCAAACAAACAGTCTGATGATGAGTTAGGATCAGGGGTGATCAATGTGTAATGGTGCGTGCTCCACAGAAGCAGATTTGAAGCATCTGAGACCACTGACTATAACAAATTTCTGGCAATATGTCCCAGAAATGGTCCAGAGACTCGCAGGGTGGCGCTGATATGATGCTCATCTACAAGCATCCAGTCCACAGCAGCATGGTACGATGAAGTAGAACAGGGTCACTTTCTCATAACAAGAGACAAGGGGGACAACGCTGCTGTGGGGTTTGTTCCTTGTGGTGTTTTGACCAAAGCAGGTCACAGATGTTTCATTAGGAGCCCAAAACTGTGTTCAGTTGTGGAAAAGGAAGAATATATCCCCTTTAAATACGTGTAGCTACAACATAGATTGCCCTACAAATGTTTTGAGAAATAACCAATGAATTCAGTGCCAGATTCACTCAGAGATGCTTCTACATTTTACCTTTTTTTTTTCCCCCGGTCAATAATCCGTCTCCTCAGCATGACTCTGTTGTTGGAGCGTGTTGCTAACAGCACCCCCCGCCCCCTCCCCTCCAGACACCAGCATGTAGATGAACCTCTCCATATTGTGTGTGAGTGTGAAAGAGCCTGGTTTTATTGTCCTCTCCAAGAGAAAATTGAACTCTAAGCTCCACAGTTTACCCCCGTGGCTTTGCTCCACTTAGTGAAGCATTAGCCGGAGGGAGGGCTTCCCCCACTCAGCCGTGGGCACCACTTCAGCGCTAAGAAGAAAAAGTTACAGAGCTCTCTTCACGCCAACTTATTTGAATCCGCAGTGGAGTGTTTGGGGCCAAGAGCAGCCGAGGGCAGCCCAACTTTTACGACTGTTTCTCAACAAGAAACGCTGCAAAAATGGAGCTTATTCATTAGACTGTGAATTATTTCTGGAGTGAACGAGCCTAAAAGTAAGGAATGGAACAGCCACAGGCAACGGAGAGGCATAGGGGACGTTACAATGTAGCACTGTAATTATAATACAGTCGTTTTCATATCTCCATCTTACACCATGTCAGATATTTCTGAGCAAATTTGGAGTCTGTGTCAGAACTTCAACATGTGTCCAGATGCCACTTTTCTTTTCCTCCCCTAATCAAAATGTACTTAAAGGACATGTGGTCTCTTTAATAAGGGGCTGTAGTTCCCACACTAGGGGGAGCCCTAGAATTAAAATAAAACCTGAATCTACTAGCTACAAAACAACACCAGAGCTCTAACCTTGTCTCAGCTCACTCTCTCTATGAGGAGCATGGAGTCTTCTCCCAGTGTCTGTGCAGGTTTCCTCCAGGTGCTCCGGTTTCCTCACATGCTCCAAAAATGCATGCTGGTAGGGGAATTGATTAGTCAAATGTATCTATAGGTGTGAGTGTCGCCCTGTGATGCCCTGGCATCCCAACCAGGGTGTGTTCACAACTTTTGCCCAATGATACCAGGTAGAGTCTGGACCCACCAATATCCTAAATAGGATAAAGAAGTTAGAGTTTAGAAATGAATGAATGAATGAATGAATGAATGAATGAATTAGCA
>NW_027101250.1:0-19612 GCF_029633855.1 Hoplias malabaricus
TGTGCTCAGCTGCCCGATGACCGCTTCAAAAGTAAGAGGTGACTGGATAATGACATGACACCCTGTCAACTCGGTGGGCTCCTAGTCTCAGCCACAGATGCTCCGCCTACAAGTTTGACGGAAAGTCTCATACTTTCAGTGCACTAACCTGGCCTCAGTGTCAGGAATCTGCCAGCTGCATTCTGATTGGCTCTCTGTATGTCCACGTATACGCACTTCTGTGTATTGTTTTGTAGTTGCTCTGCTACTGGCCCGACGTTAATCATTAAGACTGCCTTCTTCTAAACGTCATGTCCAATTTCATTCCTGCAGTAGTAGGCGGGCCTTGGCCATGCTAAGTGGTGAGGTCTGGCAATGAGAGACTCGTGGGGTCCTAACTCATGGGACGAATGAGCTGAATCCGTATTCAAAGTATAAGACACTGAACTATTTTCAGTGAATTTTCAGTGTAGAATTGTAATGTAAATGTATACAGAAAGTAGCAGAAGCTATGGGGAAGGTAGGGTTAATTCTATTCATCATACATGTCCTATACATCCAGGACAGGGGAAAAAGGAGACAATAATGAACACTGAACCTGGCTAATGGGCACAGTGTATTACTGGAGGCTCCCTTAAAGAACTCTCCATCACCAAGGCTCTTCACACAAAAAAACTCTGTTCTGCAGCATGTTTTATTCAAAAACAGTGCGCCTCTGAGCAGGGTTTGCCAACTCCTCCACAGCCTGACAGTGCTGACAGCTCCGGCAGCGGCGAGATGGAGGCTGCAGGGACTTCTGCAACGTTCATGGACACTGACCTCAAACCAGCCCAGAGAAGAGTCATCCACCCTGGCCACCTGCCTGCCTCGTTTGCAGAGGATACCTCAATTTCCTCTAGCCACTCCAAAGCCCTGTCCAAGGCCCAGTCCAAAGCCCTGTCCAGCGAATGCAGATCACCAGCCAGGGGAGGAGATATATATATGTATTCTTTGCCATATATATATATATATGGCAAAGAAGATGATGAAAGACGATGTGAGAGAAAACAGACACAAGCAAATGAGAGCACAGGTGGGGGTTGGGGGGTGTTGTGGGTGAGGGGTTCCAAAAGATTAAAGAAACGTGGCAAAAATATTGGAAGAGAGAAGGAACCAAACCAAGCGTGGAATGAAGCTGGAGCGCCCAGGACATCTGTGTTCTGCTCCACCCTGGAAGTGGCTACAGCAAGCGGATTGCCCTCCTACAGGGATCCCCCCATGGTGGAATGTGTGAGTGAAATATTGATATGGATCCTTCCTAATGATGAGGATTCCCTCAGCAGGGGAGCAGCTGACTGATTGCTTGGTGCCGTACAGTCGACTGGACTGGCTTCCGAGCAACAAAAAACGGACAGGAAATTCCACAGCCTTGTCTTTATGGACGACATCACCTCTCTGCTGGGTTAAGAACTCACACTCCTAGCCTCAAAGCTGGGGGTCTGATTGTGCTCAGTGTTGTACTGGATATTGCTGTCATGACTGCTTCAAGATTCTGGACTAACTTCTCAAAAGCCTGGATTGTTACATCATCAAGCTTGTTCTTCAGTAATTACATAGAAACAGCAGAGTTACAGAGGTGAGAATGAAAGCCTGGACTCAAGCAGGTCTTGACCATGTGCAAAGTTTAGAGAAAAAACATTATATAAAATAAATTAATTAATTAAAAATTCCTTCTCAGTGAATTGGCTGTGATTGCTTGGCCATTTGCATTAGGCACATTTCACATTCACACTCCAGTTCCTACACTTCCTTTATGATTTGTTTTGTCTTAGCTGAGGTTTCTGTGAGTTTTGGTATCAAGTATAATCATAATTTTACAACTAAACAAGTCTAGTTTCCTTTACTGTACTTATAATCCTGACCTATGAAAATACACTCCTTATATCTTCAATACATACACCCCCCCCAGAGAGTGTTTAATTGGGCATGGCTAAAATTCAAATATTTATGCATCGCTAAAATATACATTCAGGATTTGGGACATCACAAAAACAATGAATCCAAAACAGTCCGTTTTCATGGCTTAATTTCACAGGTTGTATGGACTGTGGGTCATGGTGGAGTAGGAGCCTTGAAGCCTAGTCAATCTCTGGGTGCAAGGTAGGAACATCCACAATGAATACCCTGATCCATCACACCCTCACTCATCCACTCACACACTCATAGCAGTGGGCAAATTCACACAGCCAACCCACCTAAAAATATGTGCTTTTGGACTACGTGAGGAATCCCGAGCACCCAGAGGAAAGCAATGCAGACACAGTGAGAACACCAAACACCAAACTCCTACCAGAATGTGGCCTGAGGCACGGTTTGAACCCAGCACTCCAAGATCCTGGACCTGTGTGATGTCAGCCCTTCTCAATTGCAAGATTGAGCACACAGCATATTCTCCAGTGTTAAATCAACACTATTAGTGTTAACTTAACACTGAGAGTGTTAAATCATAACACTAACAGTCTTAATTTAATACTAATAATGCTGATTTAACACTGGTGAATTTGCTGTGCAATATTAATAAAGACCTGATAGACCTGTTTATATGTGCTGCTATATTTCAAGCTATGTAATTTATTACAGGAATGTTTAAAACGATATGTACAGCTTGCTACTGTATACTCATTATTTTAATAATGATTAAAGAAGCTCAGTAGACAACTTGCACTCTACTGTAATCAATAATAATAGTCCCAGAATGAAGGGGCTGTAGGATAAAGGCCTTGGGGCTGGGAATCTCTCAGTACCCTTTGTTATTATACTCCAGACATGGTGCTCCTTCAGTTTTGGGCCCCAGTGCTCTGTGGGAGGAGCAGTCCAGGCTGAACTAATTGAGGTGAATTAGGGCCCAGACTTGGCTCATGCACGCTGAGCCACTCGTCCACCGAGGCGTGGAAACTTCAGGCCAAGGCCCACATCTGAGTGCTGGGAGACTGGGCTGGACAACAGCTGGAAAACATCACTGCAATGACCTGCTGTGAGACTGCCACACTTAATGCATTACATATGGGCAGATCAGGAACAGCCAGTAAAAGCTTCTATACATTGTGACTCATTGTTTTGAGAGCTTTTATAAACCCTCCTGGGGCATCTACGCATATGTGCCCCGAACGGCCTTTATGTTTTGTTTAATTATTTCTCACTTGTAGCTTATTTAAACAAGCTGGGAGAGTGCGGCAGCCTTTCAGCACTGAAACGTTCAATCAGCACTACATTTGTGTTGTTTAAAATTTCTAGACACTACGTTTCCTTTATAATCAAGGATATCACTTGGGAATCAGCCCATGATTTGCTGCAGTAATGAGCTCTGTGCTTTCAGGAAGGCTTTGCCATAGATGTCAGGACATTGCTGTGAGGATTTGATTGTATTTAACCGCATAAATAAATAAGACCCCCAGCACTGGACAGTGGAACAGTGTTAGTGGCAGTTATTGTCACTTTAGGGTCTCGGGGTCCTAGGTTCAAACACCACATTGGAGGACTGTCTTTGAGAGTTATGGTATGCTCTCCCTGTGTCTGTGATGGTTTCCTCTACTTGCTCTGGTATTCACATGTTGGTAGGTGTGAAGGACTAGCTGTGTTAAATTGCCCACTGGTGTGAGTGTGTGAGAGAGTGATCCAGCGTATATTTGTACCTTGTGCCCAATGATTCCATGTAGGCTTCGAACACATTGTGACCCTGAACTGGATGAAGCAATTCCACAAAATGAATGAATGAATGATGTTTGTGATTTAATATTAATTCTCCAGCATCTGCTCCTGACCTAATATACTTGTGGCTTGATGCAACAAGAATCTTCACAATATGATATAATGTGAGCAAATCTTTCCCAGGCTTTCGGCCATCAGTTGGCCATATACATTGCCAGACAAAAAAGGTACCAGTGACAGTTTGATAACTTGGTTTCTGAGAGAGTATTATAACTGTAATAACATTTTTTTTCAATATTGTAAATGTACAGTGAAATAAAAGAATCACTCCAGAGTTTTAAACACTAGCATCAGCTCTCATATCAAGAAACCCATATACCATAAAAAGTAAGCGCAAAAAAAAGATGCCCAATGACAGACTGACATCTAGATTGAGGGCACTGTTACAAAGTTATATTATTTGGCTCAGCACCTGCGAGCGTGCCTTAACTAACCATCCCTAAAATGTCTCCCCAAGCAACAGAGCGGCCTTGCTCACATCCATCACACATGGAATACTCCCTGACCCACTGGACGGCACTTTCCACCTTTTCCCCCACTCGTTCCCTCTTTGTGTTTCTGTCTCTGGGAGAGGAAATATAAATTTGGCGAGGTGAGTTCCAAATCTCCACCTTTCCAGCTGCCTGGCTCCTCTTCGTCTGACACATACAATCGCTTTCATTATGCAAATGGGCCTAGATGCGGGGTTCTCTGGAGTCGCATGCGAGCGTCTGCATACAAAGCAGCTCTCTATTTGTTCTCTTTCAATTAGGCGATCCGAGGTATATCATTAAATAGGGAAAACTTCACAGTAGGGTGGGTGGAAAAAAAAAAAAAAAAAAGCACCCCTATAGAGTCCCACCTCACGGGCCACCTTTACTTGTGCAACACATAACATGTTTACAGCATCCTCCCTGCTATCTCGCCTTCCTCTCGTCTTGTGTAGGGCTTCAAGCTGAGAGCCTTCCAGCGCTGCGAAAGCCATTAAAAAGCCGAGTGGAGACGGCCCATCAGCATGCAGCATGCTCAGCGGTAATCTCTCAGATGGAAACGGATGGGTAGTTTACATGCATGTGTAGACGCATCCATATTGGTATACTATACACATACACACACACACACATGACTTAGCCCCATCTATCACAGTCACTTTGGCCCCAGGCCCTTGCCCTTCTCAGCACAAGCAGCCTCTGAAATGTGTTTCTTTATTTTTGTGCTGGACCTGTGAGGCAACTGTAGTTAACATCCAACTGAAGTCTGTACTCTATAACGACAGCATCATGTCTTCAACACAAACTGGCTTTGAGGGAAATCACAGTCTAAAAACTAGACATTAACACGCTTTAAGTCTTGTTAAGACTGGATTACACTAGATAGACGGCAATCACAGATAAGTTTGGCACACAGGGACTTGCTGCTGCACACAGCCTTCAGAATCTCAACTATGCATCACATGGCTCTGCAGAGTGTCATATATACGCTGGCTGGCTGTTTGGTAGCCATGGTAACAAGGCCCAAACAACACTGAACCAAAACAACACAAAGTAGTAGGGACGCATAAATATTTGAATTCTGGGTCAATGCTAATATCAGATATTCCACATTTACTAGTGCTGCATGATATATCCGTGGCCAATATATAAGTTGCCGATATGTGGATATTTTTTGTGGTTTTGTGGATCCCATATTGGAATTTTAGCCAATATTACAACCGTTAACTTGGCACCTCTTTTTGTGTTTGCGCATCTGCACTGACACCTGTAAATACATAACTATGTTTACCGTGTGGACGTTTTTCAAAGTTTCTGCAGAGAACATCTTCTGGGATTAAATTTCTCTGTGGTGAAAACCAATTTAAAATATTAAAAGCTCAGTACATGTACACACAGATAGCAGTGTAAATACACACACAGCGGGTTAAATGACAGAAAGATAGTCTTAAATACCACAGCGCAGAAGCCCTTCTTTTATAAAACACATGAAAATAGATCTAGAGTCGTTCAGCATCTGAACTTATTACTGAAACAGGATGATAAATGATTACAAACACTCGCTCAAACACTGGTTAATGCCGCTCTCTCACTTGCTCTCCAAAACCAACCTGGTGCTGCACTAATTAGTGCCCCTCTAGAAACCATTCCTGCGGAACCAGCAGTAAATCTTTGATAAAAATACAAATGAACTACAACCAATAAACTTAAAAGGTCAAATTAAAAAGTACAGATATGTACAAATACTGAAGAAAAGGCTTGTGCTATGACAACCTTTTATAAATATAATTTGTGTTGCCTAAACCAATAAGAATTTGCTTTAATTCTAAAAAGATACATTTATTGGTTATTAATATCGGTATCGGCTACTCCAGGGTGCTAATTATCTGTTATCGTATCAGCCCAAACAATTCAAAATCGGTGCATCCCTAACATTTACGTATATGCTGATATGTAAATACACATTTATAAAATACAGGAAGATACACTGAATGAACATTATAGAAAAAATTTAACGTTTATTTGCATAACGTTTTAGCTTTTAACCAACTGTATGCCAACAGGGTCACTCAATATTCTTCCAGCATAAAATAAATGCATTAGCAATTATTGGTTTGAAACATGAGCAAGATTTAAGCATTGCACAAATGACCGAAGAGGAAACGGGCTTATGAATATACAAGCTACAGGTATGACCTGTGAGCTCAGTGACATAATAATAAACAGCTGACAAAGGGAGGTATGGCTATAAGAAACACCAGGGAGAATTCACAAGCACATGGTGGTGTAAACAAAAACAGAGGGAAACAGTAAACACAAGAGAGAAGCAAAGGACACAGCCAAAGCGCGACAGTGGAGCACTTTGAGGGTCAGCTGACAGAAGAATTGCAGTGTTCCTGTAGGTGATCCTCAGTTAAAGTGTAAAGATATAAAGGGTTTTTTTGCCCTAGGATTCTCCTGCTTCCATTCAAAAAATAAAAATAAAAAGGACTTTCTTTTATGATACTAACATAATGTTGAAGTAAGATGGCTGACACGTATGTGAACTCCTGTGTATGACGCCCACATCGCAATGAAAAAAAGACTTTTATGTGGATCTTTGCAGAAGTATGAACCAGCTTTTACATGCCTTTCTGTAATTTCATTCTATTTTATAAGTTAAGGTACATCACATTATTTTTAAAAACGCCTTTCTGTTGGTGGTTAATTCATTATTTGGGGTTAAATGGTTAAAGCTATTAACAGATATGTTTTAAAGCTGACAGGCTTAATGTCGACTGATGAAGGAAGACAAAATAAAGTAAGTATACAATAAGATCTGCTGTTTACCAGGGTAGATGGACGTGGTGTCAAACAACAGGTCACTGTTGCAGTTTCTGTCTGTGTTGCAACTGGTCATTAATGATTTGTAAAGTGTTTACAACCTAATTAACAGATGTTACTGTCATGTATAGCCCAGTCTAGTGTGTTCCTGCTGTGTGTCTCATTTGTCTCCGCCTTTGCTCCTCCCTCGTGTGCCTCCTTTGTGTTCCTGCCCCCTCGTTATCTGTCCCAGGTGTTTCTTGTTTGTGTAGTCTTTTTAATAGTCCATGTCAGTGTTTCCTGGTTGTGGGACATTGTGATTGCATGTATGTTTGTGGTTCATGTCTGTGTGCAAGATTTGGTGTTCTGTTTAGTTTGTGTTCAGCTGTTTAGCCATCTTGTTTAGCCTTGTTTGGAGTTTACCTTATGGTTTAGTGTCTTGCCCCTTTAGATCTGTTCTTGTTTAGTGTTTAGCCCAGTGTTCAGTGTTTAGCTCTTGTGTTTAGCCCTTGTGTTTAATGTCCTAGCCTTTGTGTTTAGCCTTGTTGTTTATAGTTTAGCCTCTGTTTTGTGTTCATCATCTGTTAAGTGTTTAGCCTGTTCTGTTTTGTTCTTGTTTACTTTTTTTAGTCTTGTTTAGTATTAGTCCCTTTGTGTTTAGTGTCTAGCCCTGTTTAGTGTTCTTTGTTTTGTTTCTAGATCTTTGTATTGTTTTTGTTCTATGAGTTAAATTAGTCTTGATAAGTGAGTTTAGTAGTCTTTGTCTAGTTCCCTTGTCTCTCTGTTTAGTTCCCTTTTTGTGTTAATTAAAAGTCTCCTGCGATTACCTCCTCCCTGTTCATTGCTCGTTGACCTCCCCAACATACCACCACGTGACAGTTACACCATTTATAACCTTTTACATTCTAAAATGCCACCTTTTTCAGTGTTCTGTTACTGCCATAACCAGCCCGAATTACACAAGCGCATCATGCCACTACTGGGCATCCCTGTGGTGTCATATAACCCAGAGGTCTAACTAGGCCACTGATCAATAGGAAAATACATCCAACCAAGATACATTCTATTTCAAACAGCCCATCCATAACACAGCCGTTCCACTTCCTCCCGCTTTAAAGACACATCAGCCGGAAGGGCTTTTCTTAGATTTTAATGTAGACACTCTCACTCTGGAAACTACAGACACATCCAAATTGATAACACACACACTCACAACACAGCTACATCTATCACGATCGCTTTGGCCCCGGGCCCTTGCCCTTCGCAGCATGAACGGCCTCTGAAAGAGCGGGTGTCAATAGAAAAGTTGGCTTCCAGCCTCGCCCGGCCGCCTAAGCACCTTGTCATAATTGTGTGCAGCAGCGCGAGGCACACATGTCAAACAAGCCATTAAGGGGAAGTCAGGGAAACAATACAAATTAGCCGAGGATGAGCAGCGAGCTCGTGCAGAGCGTCCAAGAGTAGACACACACACACAGAAAGAAAAAGAAAGAGAGAGAGAGAGAGTGAGAGAAAGAGAGAGAGAGAGAGAAAGAGAGAGAGAGAGAGAGAGAGAGAGAGAGAGAGAGAGAGAGAGAGAGAAAGAGAAAGAGAGAGAGAGAGAGAGCTTACACTAGAGGTCTGCTTCTCAACTAGAGTCCGACGGAGCTCAACAAATCACAGAGTTTGGCCGGTTCAGGATGACTTCACATACCGCACTGAGTAATTGTAGGGGTTTTTAAGGAGTGATTTGATGTAGTTGATGTTGTGCATTTTCTCTCATGCCCTTTTCATCCTCTGCCTCCTTACTTTCACATTTGTTTTCTTGCTCTCCTTCTCTCTCATAACACTGTGTTGGACATAAGGCTGGGAAATGAATTGAAAACGAATTAAAACTGAATTAATCAAGACTTTCTCACTGATATAATGTTGCCTATATAAAGTATTATTTTTTTCTACCCTGTTCATCCTTTTTTTGTTTGTTTTGATATGTCCTCCACTGTGTGTTCATGTACTGTTCCCTTAAAAGCATAATACTTTGAATGTAGTAATGTGATTCTGCCCTATCCAATTTACCACATAAAAAAGCAACATGGAGGAGAACCTAAACACAGAGGCCAACCGAGCTACTCGAGCAGCAAAGAAAATTGACAGATACTGACAAGCTTCTAGCAACATTAGGGGAAAAAATCCTAAGCTTTAATACTTCAGCATATTTACAGTACAAGCCTTGGAAATGAATTCTGAGGACAAATAAACAAAAACAAAATAATAGTCTATTAATCGTAACTGAGGTAAACTGTTCAATTAATCGTGATATATGTTTGTGGTCATATCGCCCAGCACTTTGACATGGCTCTGGTATTTAAGGTGAACATCCCACACTTTGCAACAAACCAAATCACAGTAAAATCCTGTCATAATCTCTGTGATAATCCCTCTCTCAATATTTATGTGTCTGTCTGTGTGTGTGTGTGTGTGTGTGTGTGTGTGTATACACAACAGAGCCAGGCTAGGTTGGGTTTTAAAAAACCTTGTTCAGACAGGTAGCTCAAATCCAATTTTTTGGCACATCCAACTTGAAAAGGATGGATTTTCTGCTGCCTGTGCATGCCTTTATCCTTTCGGATCCTAGCCAAATCTGTAGGTGGTTTCCACGTCTGATTCCACATCGGATCTCTTGACAGGACTCAGTTTGTCCAGTCAGATCAGGTTTCATGAGGGGTTCTCTTAGCACCGTTTGGGCGTCGAGCTCTTTGCTTTCCTGCCCTCAGCGTACTAATGCCTGTGCTGTTACTATGACAACCAGTGTGACTACATGAGTAAATGCGACTACACTCTTACTACACAAATTGGCGCTGGTCACCTGCAATGTGGACGCTTTCAAACCAGTCCGAGACCTGATGTAAATATTCAGCTTGGCCTGCAGTTTAAACTGATGTTTGGACTATGGCTTGAGTTTATACCTGTGCAGACCTTTAATGTACACACACACACACATACACCGGGCTCTCCGCTGGGCCCTGGGAACTCTCTATTAATCCACTGCCTCACTCCCAGCAGAAGGAGGAACCACATGCCTCCAACAACATCATTGCACCTTGTCTGTTTGTGTTAGAATGCAGAAGAGGGGGCGGCGGGAGAGGGAGAGGAAGAGAGAGAGAGAGAGAGAGAGAGAGAGAGAGAGAGAGAGAGAGAGAGAGAGAGAGAGAGAGAGAGGAGAGTTGGAAGGGTTTAAAGGGGAGATTTATAGTTTCCTGTTCTCTCCTCACTGGCCCACTCCATCATCCCAGCACAAGCCCAGCCACAGCCACTGCCTTCGCTTCTGCTGCCTCGGCCGCTGGAGCATTTGAATAGAATTACAAAGCAGTTTCAGCTTACTGCAACACTCCTCTGGACAGGGAGAGCGGAGCGGTCTATTGAGGGACCATCTTGCCATCCGTGGAAATGTGACTCCTCCACAGCAGAGATATCTTTACACAGCTGTGTGATATTAATTAAAAGGGGAATGTAGAAGACTCTCTCTCGTCCACTTTTTTCCACTTCATTTCCACAGACGGCGCCTAGGCATGTTCAAAGTTTCCATCTTTAGTTTTGCAGTAGAGCTACACTGTGGTCACAGGTTTTTATAGACGCACTCTTTCCACAACGCTGTTCAAATGAATGGATTCAAGCTGTAATCAATACCTCCGCGATCAAACGTGGAAGAATCTAATACTTAATTGCCTTCATTATGAGGCTAGGAACTAATACGTAATTAAAGCGATTCTCACCGAGCTCAGGAACAAAAACCACCCCGAGGCGAGTCATCTGTATTTGCCTAGAGCATGCCGCATGATCCTCAAACCCGGCGACCGAATGTCCAACCAATGCTGCAATTACGGAGTGCGGACCGGACCGTCAGCCTTTCCTCGGCTCTCCCCGCTAATGCGTTCCAGCAGCTTTCAGAAAAAAAGCATTCAACATTTCGTCACCTTGCGGAGTGAATAACTGCCATGCATCATAATTACTGTAATTAAATTCGAAACAACATCCCAGCAGCCCCCTTATTTTCCCAGCTCTCTGTCTCAGTTTACCTCTGCGCTACACTGCACAGTGCTTTCATACTGTGTCACCCAGGGGTCCCTGCCTTTACTCAAAAGAGCAGAGAGTGACAGATACTCACTGACACACACACACACACACAATAACCAGATTACAGATTTGAAAGGCGGAGTGAATCAGGATAATCACCAAGGGGTGGTTGAACAAGCACACCACATAGTCCTGGCCACAGAGTGCGAGTGGACTGAGAAATCTCTGGATTTCTGAATGCTCTGCTCCTGGGGCTCCCAACATTTCCCTTTTTCCCAAGTAAATGACACACAGCTGTTACCCAGTTATTGCAAAAAAAAAAAAAAAAAGCCATATTGAAAACTTAAAACACCATGGGATCAGGCTAACGTCAGCTTATTTTACATCAAAGACCAGGCAGAACAGTGGCAATTTAAAGCAACACTAGGTAAGACTTGGTGTTTTTGGGGTCATAGATGAATGTGAAATCTTGTAAGAGCTTTAGCTAATGGGACAGATATTAGCCTATTTTCCCTCCTTGGCAGTGTGCTATTCAACATATACGTTTAAAGAAGGTGGGGCTGTGACAAATGGTGGTTTCCTACCCTCTGGCATAGTGCATACGGTACATAGTGCAGTTTCTGTTCTCCTAATTACAAGTTAGTGAAGCATCACAGTGACTGTAACCTGTAACCTTTCTACGACTAATAAAAATGTGGTCCTTTGTGGGCCATGGTCCCCTTTGGTATCGGCTTGAGGACCACCAGGCAGTAGAGTGGTCCACTAGTCACCCAGTTGTTGAGAAACCCTGCTCTGTACTGACCACACATATTCACTTCATGCCCTGGCCAGACTTGAGTTGGGACAGATCTAAACGCCAGGAGGGATGCTAACTCCCCTTCCTCTTTCAGAGACAGATCGTTCCAGTAGTGAATCTGCACCTCTGCCACTTCTGCACCTTCTGGCCTGTATATTTAAAATAAATAAATAAAAACCTCCCAACCTCTGCGTTAAGAGATCAATATCCTTTTTTTTTTTCCCGTGCACTGGGCTGGCGAGCAGTGCCATAGATAGCTAAAGCGCAGGGATGTCAACTCGAGCTGTATCTTTCCGTATCTCTCCCTAGCACTTTTTAAAAGCCGAGCTAGGTTCTGCATGGTGCTTACGCAAGCAAGTGCTGACTCCACAGAACCGCAGAAGATATACGCAGGGCTTTCTGAAGGGGGTCTAGCTGGTGCATCGCTGTTTGGATAGAACTAGAAGTACGTGGAAGTGTGCAGGCCTAGGGAAAACTTTACCCTCGTAATGTCAAACTTAAAAAAAACTACGATTAGCAGCTACAGCTGCTCTCTGAACAACAGGTGCTCCGGAGCCTCAGATGTGTTGATGGCTCACCTTTTGATATCTTGATATGCGCCATCTTTGGCGAGCGAAGGAGAGATGAGCGAGATTTCTTTTTTTTTTTTGGAGGCTCTTTTGTGCAAAACCCACAACATGAAAAGATTTAATTAAGATAAGTGAGTGGTAATAATTAATTCTGCTCCACTCGGGCTGCATCGTGCCATCAAGAAGGCAGAGACGGCCGAATAAATTACTACCCCCCACCCACCCCCCACCCAACACTCTTTTATTTATTATTTCTGTCCTCTTCACAGGAAGTGGTGGGAGTGTTTGAAAGCTCGGAAAAGTTTGGCAGCTCCTCAGAAGAGTCCTGTGAAAGAAGTATATAAAAAAGAGCTCAGGCTCCAGCCTGCATAAACACTCTCCGTCCTAGATCAAATCGCTTTTCAATTCAAACATCTTTTATGCTCGCAGGTACAGCGCAGCCCCTGGGGGGGATACTCTCTGTGACAAATGCCAAGTGCGAGTCTTCATCGTGAGGGGAGTTTACTCATTATCATGAGCCGAGATACGCCGGAGACAGTGGGGAGCCAAAGAAGGGCTCCAGTTACCAAGTCCGTGTCTTTCTTCCCATCCTACTCCTCATTTTGTCCCAATTTAAAGATGATGGTGACGATGCTAGGTGACCTAGTGCCACAGGCAGCGTGACGGCTCCAGATTCTCTTACCGTCTAAATAAGCCAACGCCTGCACCCAGTGGAAATGTACTTAAAAGTGAAAGAAGGAAAATAAATGGGCTCTCACTTTCAGTTGGAGTAATTTGAAACCTGGTCTATAAACGTTGACACGGCTGCGTTCTGCTAATGAGTATTCCGCATAACTTATGCAGAGAGTGTTAGCAGCTAAATCATGAACTACCAGGAAAATACTCGTTTGAGAAAAACGCACCCCTGAAAAGCATGGCAGGCTAACATGATATGATAAGAAACACACTCCAGTGGATAAAAGTTGGCAACGGGCCACGCAGACGTCCGCAGCCAAACTGACAAGTGGAGCCTCTGGACATTCAGGGCAGCCAACTTTTATAATGGCCTTGTATTGTGGGGGGAAATTCAGCTGGAGTGTTTCCTACACACTGACTGTCCTAGGGCACTCCACTACATTATACTTAAGGCCACTTTTATAAACTGTATTTTGAGAAATAACAATCAGTAAACATTATCTATTGTAATGAACACACAACAGCACACTGTCTCTGATGCAAAGCACCACTCATTATCTTCAGCTGTGGTCATTTCCAGGATTTGTCCCTTCACTTCAAGTTGAATAAACATGCCCAATTAGTAAATGATATCATGAGTCTGTCCATCTACATTCACCAGCCTCTGTCCATTCCTCTGACCGGTGTACAACCTCCACTATTTTCTTCTATGGTTCTTGTGTTGGAGCTGTGGGAAACACAGATGCGGCCGCTCTAGACGCCTACAACACAATCTGCAAATGAGGAGTAAGCAAACACACTGTTTAACCGAAGCGAACAACAACTGAGCCCAGAAGACGACTCTCGGTTTCTTTCCCAGTCTTGGTCTTGGCAGGTTCACGGCATGGATGGCATTGGAGTGTTGAGCTAATTACGAAGGAACATTTGTTTTATCTTTAATAGGATTTTTTTTTTAAAGCCAGCTTTCTGACACAAAACAAAGATAATTAACAGAGCCAAGCACTGCCAAGTCTCTTTCATGGATGACCTTTATCGAGATTGCACTTACCTCTAACTCTCAGAAATCTGGCAGCTCTCTGTCTGAGAGTCTAAGCTGTAGCTACTGCCGCTATCTCGCAGCGGCAGGGCCATAATGACAGTGGACGGAGTGGCCTCGCTCCTCCAGTGATACACAGCCACTAATTAGAGGCTGCATTGTTGCTTTAGCTGGTGATTAACGGCTTTTTATTGGACGGGACTTGGCGGATGATTCCAGCTGCGTATATAACCGCAAACAACTCGCATTATACTGGCCGGGAGTGGACAGCCACCAGCCTAAGGAAATCCTCCGTAGCGCTCATTAAGGCTGATCAGCACCAGTAGAAGATTTCCAGAAGAAATCCTCTCATTTTTGCATTGTTCCAACACAAGCAGCTCGTACTTAATATCAGTGCTGTGTTTTTGCATAATTAAAAATCAGCGGCTAATGCCGTCTGCGAATGGCACTGTGTCCTTGGACGGTAGGACAAGAGTGCTGAAGAGTGCAGCCTTCACGTGAAGACCAGCGAAGCTTTGTGACAAATTAATATGACACTGAATGATGGGAGGGGGTGTGTGGGGGGGTGTAAAATCTAGGCTGGCTCTAATTGGCTAACTGATCTCCCTCACCACATAATGGACTTAGGGCCTGAGGGCAGAGAGAGAGAGAGAGAGAGAGAGGATGAAAAAGAGTGCCTACATAAAGCACATAAGCCTTTCCCGGTTCACACCAACTATTGAAAATGTAATTAAGAGCTAGCTGCAGCTTTTAAATGGTCGACTAGCGCAGAAGCAAACAGTGCCTTTTGAAAGGCACGAAATAGAGAAATTTCCATACATCGCAAAATGAGCGGCGGGATCAATAGTCCATAGTTTGGAGAGTGTCAAGGGAGGAATAAGGTGGCGTGCCTCGCTCATTGCCTCACTTTTCTCCTCAGGCCCTCGCCTCAGTTTAGAGCCGTCACCCCAAAGCGGCAAAATACTGATAACTCCTGTCATGTGGAGGGCACTCAGACCCTGTGCTAATCTTTTCTAGCATTAAAGGTCTATTAGTAACAAGTTTATGCTGCAGACTTGGACGCATAAATCTGAACAGTTCCCCGAGGTAATGCAAAACTTCAATCAAAAAGAATTAGAATGACGTTTCAAGGAGACGAAGGCTGTCGCCGAGCAGATCTGTCATGTCCGCGATGCATTTTCAGAACCGAACAGTGCAGAACACCCAACAGAGCAGGTGATTGGGCAATTTCAGGCCAAATCCTGTTCGCCCACTGGGAGAGCTGGTCATTTTTTCCTGTCGTCTGATCTGGGCTTCGATCATCAACAGCCTTTTTCCCTCCAGTTTGTTCCACCTTTGGACGCTCTGGCTTTGCGCTGATACCTGTGATGAAGCCACCACCTTTAGATCTTAAGGAGATTCATGTCTTCCACCACCGAGAAGGGATTCGGATCCAATCTTTATTTCATCCGCTGCGCCGCATAAATATTCATCAACAGAAACCAGCTGTTTCTGCCGTTTAGGAGTTTCACAAAGAGACAGCATTTGCCAATAAATTGCTGCTGTTTAATTAATGGCTGCACGAGGCAGCGGCAAGAAACAATACCTCGCTAAGTATGGAGATTCATATCTGTGAAAAAGAGAGCAAAAGGGAACGGCTAATCAGAGAGCTGCAGCAGAGCTACTTGAAGCTGACTACAGCCTCGGCAAGTGGACGCCCAGAGGAGCTGGCAACCCTACTTTCCACACCCAGGACTAATCCAGTCCGGACATAATCGAGTTGTCAATGGATCCCACATCAAAGCAGGGATCACTGTAGGGTTCCTTCATGCCCTATTCAACTGTGAAGGCCTGAGTGTGAACCTACACTTCTTTCTATTGCACAACGCATAACTTACCTTAACTCTCGCAGGAGTTAGACCTGTCACAGTAATTGCATTTTTGACTTATCATATAATATATGTAAATTTCCTCAATCATTTTGCTGACCTCAATATTGCCCATTGTGTTTACTGGTGTTTCTGTTTACATAACAATAAATGTCAGCAATGTCTTAGTCACTCGATCTGTTCTGTAGTCAGGTCTGATTGGTTTGAAAACAGAGGTTTGATTTACTTTATTTTATTCATTCATTCATCCATTATCTGTAAGCGCTTATCCAGTTCAGGGTCACGGTGGGTCCAAAGCCTACCTGGAATCATTGGGTGCAAGGCGGGAATACACCCTGGAGGGGGCGCCAGTCCTTCACAGGGCAACACACACTCACACATTCACTCACACACTCACACCTACGGACACTTTTTGAGTCGCCAATCAACCTACCAACGTGTGTTTTTGGACTGTGGGAGGAAACCGGAGCACCCGGAGGAAACCCACACGGACACAGGGAGAACACACCAACTCCTCACAGACAGTCACCCGGAGCGGGACTCGAACCCACAACCTCCAGGCCCCTGGAGCTGTGTGACTGCGACACTACCTGCTGCACCACCGTGCCGCCTGAATATTAAAATTACTTAATAAAATTCTTAATATTCTTACAAAGGGTGTTAATGTTCATTGAAAATTATAGTTTATCACAATTATTTCTGGTACAATATATCAATCACAAGTGTCTGTGGTGACAGCCCTAACAACAGTTACCCCATAATTTATAACACTCACTGAAAAGTAAAATGAAAGAAAATCTATATAATAAGCAATGTGTTTGATTAATCACTGGCCCAACGATGGAGAATAGGACGTGGAGGTCACTAAAAGTCAGACAAATCTATCTACATTCTCTAGACTATATACACTATATGTACAACTGTTTTTAAACACATCACCCAATACCAACTGTTCCAGCAGTGAAGACTTTATAATGAACATGCAATCAATTCTGCAATGATTTGATGGCATTTGGCCACAAACGGCAATGAACCGAGGTACGGATGTTGATTCTTATCCTAAAAGGTACCAGACAGAGTCCATCACTCCAGCTCTATGAAGTGTTTTACCTGTCTAACCAACACTTGGCATTGAGCACCCAAGGCATGATCTTATTCTACTGATCAATGCTTTTCTTTGGAGGCAATAAAACTAACAGAACACACTAATAGTAACAGATATCTGCTTCAACATTTGGACATGTACGATGTAAATAGTTATAGTTGGGACACCTTGGTGTCAATGCTGAAAATTGGGAACTGTATTTACTCTATGGAAATAATATCTTTTGCTGCCTTGGCTAATGGAGGATGTCTGGTCATTCTAATAGTAACCCTAGGGTTTAAAGGGATTATTACTATATCCATGTCTAGACGCAAACTCCAAAGTAATGGCATAAAAATAAAAACATGAGGCTAGAAAGAAAGATTGAGAGAGAGAGAGAGAGAGAAAGAGAGAGAGAGAGGGAGAGAGAGAAAGAGATGACAGAGAGAGGAAAAGAGATAACAGAGAGAGAGAGAGAGAGAGAGAGAGAGAGAGAGGGAGAGAGAGAGATGACAGAGAGAGAGAGAGAGAGAGAGAGAGAGAGAGAGAGAGAGAGATGATAGACAGAGAGAGAGAGAGTGAGAGAGAGGGAGAGAGGGAGAGAGAGGGGGGGGAGAGAGAAAGAGAGAGAGAGAGAGAAAGAACTTCAAAAGAGCGGCTGCTCTGTGGCTGAGATCATTATCGGCGTTAAAAAGCTACGGTCAGCTTGAATTGGACAGAAATCTCTCAGGACTTACCATCAGGAGGAGGCGGGGCATGTGTGATGTGGCCAGGTTTGTCTGAGAAACATAGAGAGAGAGAGAGAGAGAGAGAGAGAGAGAGAGAGAGAGAGAAACACATTAGTTAAGTGAAGCTCTCAGGAGATCCCACAGGCTTGCTGTTGTCTTTGTGAATGCTGGGGGTGGACAGCTCTATCTCACAGACAGATAATGAAAGCAAAAAAGACAAAACTGACTGCGAACAGCGCAGCTGACATGCTATCATTTATTTTTCTGAAATTACAGAGAGCTAGAGTGTTTGAATGGGGAGTGGGTCCGGCGGGAACGCATCCCTACAGGCTTTTTCAGGTATTCGGATTCATGTTTACACACCCAAACATGTAACCCAGATAGGATTACACAGTCAAGCAGGCATTTGCACTGATAATGCGACAGTGGGCTGAGGAGGCTGCCGGGCTTTCGAGCGCTAGTTCACCGAGGCAAATATCAAGTTCACATAGATGAGCTTAGGCCTGCGACAACAACACAGTCCTGGCACTCATTTTAACTAGAGTTTTTCTGCTTTACTAATTGAATTAAACTGGGGTGGAGTGAGGGGGTGTTTTTATTTCTTTTGCTTTGTTGTGTGTCTGTTAATTTTGAGAGGGTTCCTAACATTTAAAGGTGCATTAGCCAGTTTTACAACGGTGCCTCTCTGTGTTATTGCAGTTCAACTACCTTACCACAAGAGGCTGCTAATTAATCCAACAGTCAAGTCGACCTCCAGTGGCCAAATAGGCGAACTACAACAACAAAGACTGACGCTGTGTTCCAGGCTACAATATTCTAAACACGTTTTCTCAGGTACAGAATGCAACGGTGCTAATGGCATTGGGTGCAAGGCGGGAACACACCCTGGAGGGGGCGCCTGTCCTTCACACACACACACACCTACGGACACTTTTGAGTCGCCAATCCACCTACCAACGTGTGTTTTTGGACTGTGGGAGGAAACCCACGCGGACACAGGGAGAACACACCACACTCCTCACAGACAGTCACCTGGAGCGGGAATCGAACCCACAACCTCCAGGTCCCTGGAGCTGTGTGACTGCGACACTACCTGCTGCACCACCGTGCTACCCGCATTGATAAAATGACACGTTTAATCATTTTTTCATTCATTCATTGTCTGTAACCTCTTATCCAGTTTAGGGTCATGGTGGGTCCAGAGCCAGTCCTTCACAGGGCAACACACATTCACTCACACCTACGGTCACTTTCCAGTCGCCAATCCACCTACCAACATGTGTTTTTGGACCATGGGAGGAAACCAGAGCACCCGGAGGAAACCCACACCGACACAGGGAGAACACCTCACAGACAGTCACCCCCAGAGCGGGACTTGAACCCACAACCTCCAGGTCCCTGGAACTGTGTGACTGCGACACTACCTGCTGCACCACCGTGCCGCCTACTTTTAATCCTGCATTTAATATTTTACACATAGATTTGTGTAATGATTATACAAGTCATTAAAATGTATAGTGGCAGTATGGTATTCACTCTCCTTTGACCACAAAACAACTTAATGTAGCAGTAAAGAACAGATTGGAAAGTGTAATATGAGACAGAGTGCCCCAAAGCCATCGGTGTAAGGCCATTTGAAATGGTCAGTTCTACTGGAGATGTAGAACCTGCTTTTCCAACAATCCAGCACATGAATCTTCCGAGTTTAAGTGCAGCCCCAACACCTTACACCTTATGTAGCCACAGGGAGTAACTGAGGCCAAGAAAAAAAACACCTCATCAGTTACCCGGCCGGTCTCTGTGTC
>NW_027101251.1:0-10000 GCF_029633855.1 Hoplias malabaricus
TTCTCCAGTCCTTAACTCTCTAGTCTCCGGTCCTTAACTCTCTAGTTTTCTGTCCTTAACTCTCTAGTCTCCTGTCCTTAACTCTCTAGTCTCCTGTCCTTAACTCTCTGGTCTCCTGTCCTTAACTCTCTAGTCTCCTGTTCTTAACTCTCTAGTTTTCTGTCCTTAACTCTCTAGTCTCCTGTCCTTAACTCTCTAGTCTCCTGTCCTTAACTCTCTGGTCTCCTGTCCTTAACTCTCTAGTCTCCTGTTCTTAACTCTCTAGTCTCCTGTCCTTAACTCTCTGGTCTCCTGTCCTTAACTCTCTGGTCTCCTGTCCTTAACTCTCTAGTTTTCTGTCCTTAACTCTCTAGTTTCTGTCCTTAACTCTCTAGTTTTCTGTCCTTAACTCTCTAGTCTCCGGTCCTTAACTCTCTAGTCTCCTGTCCTTAACTCTCTGGTCTCCTGTCCTTAACTCTCTAGTCTCCTGTCCTTAACTCTCTAGTCTCCTGTTCTTAACTCTCTAGTCTCCTGTCCTTAACTCTCTAGTCTCCTGTCCTTAACTCTCTAGTCTCCTGTTCTTAACTCTCTAGTCTCTAGTCCTTAACTCTCTAGTCTCCGGTCCTTAACTCTCTAGTCTCCGGTCCTTAACTCTCTAGTCTTCTGTCCTTAACTCTCTAGTCTCCTGTTCTTAACTCTCTAGTCTCTAGTCCTTAACTCTCTAGTCTCCGGTCCTTAACTCTCTAGTCTTCTGTCCTTAACTCTCTAGTCTCCTGTCCTTAACTCTCTAGTCTCCTGTTCTTAACTCTCTAGTCTCTAGTCCTTAACTCTCTAGTCTCCGGTCCTTAACTCTCTAGTCTCCGGTCCTTAACTCTCTAGTCTCCTGTCCTTAACTCTCTAGTCTCCTGTCCTTAACTCTCTAGTCTCCGGTCCTTAACTCTCTAGTCTCCTGTCCTTAACTCTCTAGTCTTCTGTCCTTAACTCTCTAGTCTTCTGTCCTTAACTCTCTAGTCTCTAGTCCTTAACTCTCTAGTCTTCTGTCCTTAACTCTCTAGTCTTCTGTCCTTAACTCTCTAGTCTCCTGTCCTTAACTCTCTAGTCTCCTGTCCTTAACTCTCTAGTCTCTAGTCCTTAACTCTCTAGTCTCCTGTCCTTAACTCTCTAGTCTCCGGTCCTTAACTCTCTAGTCTTCTGTCCTTAACTCTCTAGTCTCCTGTCCTTAACTCTCTAGTCTCCGGTCCTTAACTCTCTAGTCTCCTGTCCTTAACTCTCTAATCTCCTGTCCTTAACTCTCTAGTCTCCTGTCCTTAACTCTCTAGTCTCCTGTTCTTAACTCTCTAGCCTCCTGTCCTTAACTCTCTGGTCTCCTGTCCTTAACTCTCTAATCTCCTGTCCTTAACTCTCTAGTCTTCTGTCCTTAACTCTCTAGTCTCCGGTCCTTAACTCTCTAGTCTCCGGTCCTTAACTCTCTAGTCTCCAGTCCTTAACTCTCTAGTCTCCATGCCTTAACTCTGTAGTCTCTAGTCCTTAGCTCTCTAGTCTCCACTCCTTAACTCTCTAGTCTCTAGTCCTTAGCTCTCTAGTCTCCTGTCCTTAACTCTCTAGTCTCCGGTCCTTAACTCTCTAGTCTCCGGTCCTTAACTCTCTAGTCTCCAGTCCTTAACTCTCTAGTCTCCGGTCCTTAACTCTGTAGTCTCCGGTCCTTAACTCTCTAGTCTCCGGTCCTTAACTCTCAAGTCTCTAGTCCTTAGCTCTCTAGTCACCTGTCCTTAACTCTCTGGTCTCCGGTCCTTAACTCTCTAGTTTCCGGTCCTTAACTCTCTAGTCTCCGGTCCTTAACTCTCTAGTCTCCGGTCCTTAACTCTCTAGTCTCCTGTCCTTAACTCTCTAGTCTCCGGTCCTTAACTCTCTAGTCTCTAGTCCTTAGCTCTCTAGTCTCCTGTCCTTAACTCTCTGGTCTCCTGTCCTTAACTCTCTAGTCTCCGGTCCTTAACTCTCTAGTCTCCTGTCCTTAACTCTCTAGTCTCCGGTCCTTAACTCTCTAGTCTCCGGTCCTTAACTCTCTAGTCTCCAGTCCTTAACTCTCTAATCTCCTGTCCTTAACTCTCTAGTCTCCAGTCCTTAACTCTCTAGTCTCCATGCCTTAACTCTCTAGTCTCCGGTCCTTAACTCTCTAGTCTCCTGTCCTTAACTCTCTAGTCTCCATGCCTTAACTCTCTAGTCTCCGGTCCTTAACTCTCTAGTCTCCGGTCCTTAACTCTCTAGTCTCCTGTCCTTAACTCTCTAGTCTCTGGTCCTTAGCTCTCTAGTCTCCTGTCCTTAACTCTCTAGTCTCCTGTCCTTAACTCTCTAGTCTCCGGTCCTTAACTCTCTAGTCTCTTGTCCTTAACTCTCTAGTCTCCGGTCCTTAACTCTCTAGTCTCCTGTCCTTAACTCTCTAGTCTCCTGTCCTTAACTCTCTAGTCTCCACTCCTTAACTCTCTAGTCTCCTGTCCTTAACTCTCTAGTCTCCTGTCCTTAACTCTCTAGTCTCCAGTCCTTAACTCTCTAGTCTCCATGCCTTAACTCTCTAGTCTCCAGTCCTTAACTCTCTAGTCTCCATGCCTTAACTCTCTAGTCTCCGGTCCTTAACTCTCTAGTCTCCTGTCCTTAACTCTCTAGTCTCCATGCCTTAACTCTCTAGTCTCCGGTCCTTAACTCTCTAGTCTCCTGTCCTTAACTCTCTAGTCTCTGGTCCTTAGCTCTCTAGTCTCCTGTCCTTAACTCTCTAGTCTCCTGTCCTTAACTCTCTAGTCTCCGGTCCTTAACTCTCTAGTCTCTTGTCCTTAACTCTCTAGTCTCCGGTCCTTAACTCTCTAGTCTTCTGTCCTTAACTCTCTAGTCTCCTGTCCTTAACTCTCTAGTCTCCACTCCTTAACTCTCTAGTCTCCTGTCCTTAACTCTCTAGTCTCCTGTCCTTAACTCTCTAGTCTCCTGTTCTTTGTAGTAGTTGTGTTTCCTGTTGTCGTTGTGTCCTTCTGTTTAGTTACTGATATTGTCAGGTTAGAGACTTGTGTGTTTCTCGAATACTGCTGTGCCTCCTGTATTTCTCTTTGTGTCTTTGGTCTCGTCTTTGTTTCTCTATCTGTTCATTTTCATTAAAGTCTCCTGCATCTCCCTCCGCCGCCCGTGTCCAGCGTGCCATGGATGTGAAGAGTTTACCCCTGCTGAAGCTGCTGCCTTTCGGAAAGCAGTGTGAAAGATAACGTGGCCTCAGAGCCGGAGGGGGTTCACTGGTATACGGGGGTCCGGTTCTCTGTAGGAGCTCATAATGACTTAGTGAAGAAGATGAGAACATAGAGAACATGCTCTCAACCCCCAGAGGGTCACAATTAAATATGAAGTACTTACAGAATACTCTTATAAAGTATTATAAGAACTGGTTTAAATCTAATTATACCTTCCTCATTTATGCAGCTCTAACACTCACACACACACACACACACACACACGGGAGGTTATCTGCTGTAATGTAATAAAATCAATGAACCAAAGACCTAAGCTGACAGATCATGGAGTGCCCTGACAGAGACTTACTGGTATTATGAATACAGGAAAGCAGAGGGGGATAGTGTGTGTGTGTGTGTGTGTGTCTGCCGCCATCTTGTCTCTTCGTAGCGATTAGCTCTAACGTGAAGTGAGGTTGCGCTTTAGGCCGAGGAGAAGTCTTAATTCCACGTCATGCTGCATTACCGACGTTCAGTGGGAATATAGAGCTCACACTCAAATTAATTTGACACCTTTCACCACTAATAGGCCGCTTGATTTGTGAGGGAGTCATCTTTATAGAGACAGAGAGAGAGTACGGAGTGTGGGAGACACACACACACACACACACACACACACGCACACACATCTACTCCCCCTTCACTCACTCTGCGTCACTAAAACACAAACCTCTCAGCTGCTAGATATTCATTACCGGATTATTTCCTTCTAAACAATACTTCCCCCGCATTTAATCTGCTACTGAATACAGCCAGAAGAGTTTAATGTTTCACTGCAGTCCTATATAACTACCCCGCTGTTAGCACTTCAGAGGAACACTACTGTAGCACTCAGCCGCGTCATTCATTAACGAGGATCTGAGAGTACAGGAGACTTCATGGAAAACACCATGACTTTTAAAAATATTCTACTGATAAATATAGAGGAGAGTGAGAGGAGAGGAGAAGATATGAGAAAAGGGAAGATAAAATAGATGAGAAGAAAAGAGAAAAGGAGAGGAGAGGATAAGAGAAAAGAGATGAGAAAATAGAGGAAAAGAAAAGAGAAAAGGAGAGGAGAGGGTAAGAGGAAAGGGAAGAGAAAATAGAGGAGAAGAAAGGAGAAGAGGAGAGAAGAGGATAAGAGAAAAGAGAAGAAAAAATAGAGGAGAAAAGAGAAAAGGAGAAGAGAGGAGAGGATAAGAGAAAAGAGAAGAGAAAATAGAAGTGAAGAAAAGAGAAGAGGAGAGGATAAGAGAAAAGAGAAGAGAAAATACAAGCAAAGAAAAGAGAAAAGGAGAGGAGAGGAGAGGAGAAGATAAGAGAAAAGAGAAGAAAAAATAGAGGAGAAGAAAAGAGAAAAGAGAAGAAAAGAGGAGAGGTAAAAGAAAATGGAAGAGAAAATAGAAGCGAAGAAAAGAGAAGAGGAGAGGATAAGAGAAAAGAGAAGAGAAAATAGAAGCAAAGAAAAGAGAAGAGGAGAGGAGAGGAGACGAGAGGAGAGGAGAGGAGAGGAGAGGAGAGGAGAGGAGAGAAGAGAAGAGGAGAGGAGAGGAGAGGTGATTAGGGGAGAAACAAGAATGGAGAAGCGAAGAGAAGAGAAGGGGAGAGTAATTGATTTCACTCAGCTGTTGTAGCGGTGTGAAAAGGAATTAGATGAGGACACAAGAGAGAGACAAAACAATGACAAATGAGAAAGAGAGAAAGACAGAGCGAGCGAGAGAGAGAGGGGGGGTACAGGGGGAGAGAGACAGAGAGCAATATAGAGAAAAAGACGGACAGAGAGAGAGGGGGGGAGAGACAGAGGGTGCAAGACAGGGGGAGAGAGACAGAGAGAGAGAGAGAGAGAGAGAGAGAGAGGAGGTGAGAAAGACAGAGAGAGAGAGAAGGTGAGAGAGACAGAGAGAGAGGGGGAGAGAGACAGAGAGGGTGAGACAGGGGGAGAGAGACAGAGCAATAGAGAGAGAAAGACAAACAGAGAGAGAGAGGGAGAGAGAGAGAGACAGAGAGCGATAGAGAGAGAGGGGAGAGAGAGACAGAGAGAGGGGGGGAGAGAGACAGAGGGGGTGAGACAGGGGGAGAGAGACAGAGAGCAATAGAGAGAGAAAGACAAACAGAGAGAGAGAGGGGAGAGAGACAGGAAAGAAACAAGAAAAGGTGAAGGAAGATTGAAAGAGAGATAAGGAAGTGTAGAGAGACGGAGAGAATCAAAATGAAGGGTGGATAGACAGAGAGAGAGAGAGAGAGAGAGAGAGAGAGGTGAGGGGAAGAGAGAGGGGGAGAGAGAGACAGAGAGGGGAGAGATGGGGAGCAAGACAGAGAGAGAGAGAGGGGGGATGAGCGAGAGATGGAGAGAGAGAGGCAGGAAAGAAAAAAGAATAGGTGAAGGAAGATTGAAAGAGAGATAGGGAAGTGTAGAGAGACGGAGAGAATCAAAATGAAGGGTGGATAGACAGAGACAGACTGAAAATGTAGAATCAGGGGAGAGAGAGAGAGAGAGAGAGAGAGAGAGAGAGAGAGAGAGAGAGAGAGAGAGGCAGCTGCTCTTTTGCATGGCTGCGCAGAAGCATCATTTGCATGAAGGAGGAAAATGAAAACATGCGCCTCGCGCGGTTACCGAGTGAAAAAGTGTGTCGTCGTGGTTACCAAGCGAAAAACACACCGTCAGGGGTTTGTGTGTGTGTGTGGGGGGGGGGTGCTGGGTGACAGGCTTACAGCAATATCCTACTAATTTGCATATGCTGATGAGCACCTATCTTCTGCAATTTCCATAAACTTCATACGGTTGACAAGGAACAAGCAAAATCAACCCAATAAACACTCCTCGTCTGAATAGCGAACAGAGAGGACGCGCATGTTTAATCTGGGGCTCATGAATATTCACAAGGTGATTAAACTTCAGGGCGAGCTGAAGTGAGAAGGTATGATCTCAGGGAAGAGAACGGAAAAAATTATATACAAGGAAAAAAAAATCACAGTCTGACAAATTAATCTGAGACTCAGCTCATCAGTACATCCAGCACTGAGCCTGGGGGCAGGGCTTGGGCCTGTGGACCAATCAGGGCTGGAGTAGAGGATTTGGGATGGCTCCTTACCTGAAAAGGTGTCTGTCTGCTTTCGTCTGCAGTGCTACAGGTGTGTGGACGCTGAAGGTCTCTCTCTCGCTGCAGACAGAAAAGAAACATTATTATAACCGTGTTTCTACGCTCACAGCTCATTGGTCAACTCCACTGACCACACAGGTGTCTTTGTAGTTCTACAAATAAAGACTGTAGTCCATCTGTTGCTCTGCATACTTTATTTGCCCCCCTTCACCTTGTTCTTCCATGATCATGAGTATCAGGTATGATATCATTTGGCTGGTGAAGGTGTTGTGCTGGAGCGCGTGGATCAGACACAGCAGTGGCTGCTGGAGTGTTTAACCCTCTCCGTGCCACTGCTGCACTGAGAAAAGTCCACTATTCTCCACTGATAAAGGACTAGAGGACGGCCGACACACACACTGTGCAGCGACAGACGAGCTCTGACTTCACATCTACAAGGTGGACCCACGAGGGAGAACGCTTTTTCCCTGTGTTCAGAACGTACATATTTAGAAACAGCCGAGCGTACACATCCGCACCTCTACCGTTAGCCTAGCCATATGCGCTAGCCAAGCCATATGCTCACAGTGCAAGGGGCTGCCAGCCGTAAACACACACAAACAGCTGAATCATTAACCTCTCAGTCTGCCTATTAATTATATTAATAACTTATCATCTTCATATCCTGCTTTCAGCGCGTGGGTTAATGCTCTCCCGCGCCGCACGTGCTATAGCGGTTTGGCAGCGGTTGGGTTACCATCAATAATGCTGTACTCTAAGCATCATGTGTTTTAGATACACAACAAACATCATTATGAAGTCATATATGTGACAAGACAATGGAAAGAGAAGAAAATAATATATTTAATAAAACAAAGCAGAAGTGCACTGTCAGACATAAAGATTCAGTCCTGAACTGTTCTTGGCTTGGGTTCGAGGCTCCGGACGAGTGATCTGATTGGACGAGAGACATTCCCTCAGTGCTGATACAGGGTATAACACTCGCACTGGGGCTTTTAACGCTAAACACATCACTCTGCTTTACAGCTGTGCTCTGTTAAACCTTCACAGGGCCCTATGAAATCAGCTTTATATTCTGAGCACATTACTTTTTATATTTTATAATATTTTTTCAATAATATAACTATGATTAAGGCAACGCTGGTGAAGATTTGGTGTTACAGCTGCAGACAATGAGATTCACATTCATAGCACGGCCTTGAAATCAAGAGGGAGGGAGCGGGAGGGAGGATGGATTCCTACCCTCCTCCAAAAGCCGTCAAAAACATACTTTATATCAGAAATATTGATTTAATATATGTATTCGTCTGTGTGGCGCTTGCTCTTAATGTTTTGAGGGGAAATTAAAATGCTGTGAGGTCTCTGACTTTTGCTCAGTGCCGTACGTGTCCACAGTGTTCCGCACATGCTCTAAAATAAGAAGCTCGGGCGCTGGTGTGGAAATAGAGTAGTAAAGTGCGGAGACGAGAGGAGAGAAGAGGAAGGAGACTCAAATTAAACTCAGAGACTCAGAGGAACCAAGGCTCCTGGGGGTGACCTACCTTTCGCTGCTCAAACTACCTACAAACTACGTAAACATAGGTCTGCTGTTATACTCATGTGTACTGTTATAATCATCGTGTCTATAACGTAAACAAAAATGATGATATTATTATTAATAGTAGTACTAGGAGGAGATGGAGGAGTAAAAGTAATAGTTAGGAGTCCATTAAAAGCCCAAAGTCGCAGGGTCACTCCAGGGCTCTGGGGGGCGCTGTGCTCCATGTGCAGTGTGTATAAACCAGCTGAAATATCATAGTTTATTCGAAAAACAGTTTTCCATTGCCCTTTTGCGCATTTGCACATTAGTTTTCGACCTTGTCCGAGGGTTAAACTCTTTTTGCGATATTTTTATTTATTTATTTATTTATTTTAGACAGGTTTTTTAGGCACATTTTCATAATTCACAAAATCTCAACAGATGGAAAACTCTCTACATTAGTGTGACCAGACGTCCTCTTTTACCCGGACATGTCCTCTTTTTTAGACTTAAAAAAATGTCCGGGCGGAATTTCACAAACGTCCGGGATTTTGTTTTTCTAGAGCTTATATAGAATTTCGAGAAGTGTTTCGTTCACAAACTAGTCCCGCCCTCCCCTACTCCGATTGGTTCGCTTGAGTGAGAAGGGGGCGTGGTGAAGTAGCCTAAAATCTTCTGATTGGACGGTCTGACTGTAGAGCTACCGTTATTGGTCGATAACCTTCTCTGTAAACATTTAATTGGTCAGTCTGCACGTCAGTAGTCCTTGTTTACGTCAGGCAAAGCTCATGTACCTACCCTCATCTCGAGCAGCTATGGCGAAACAAAAATGCAAGTTCTCAGATGAATTAAAAAAGAAATTCCCATGTTTTGTGTAGGAAATAAAGGTGTAAAGGACCTAAAAGCACACATGGGTTCAGCTAGGTATATAACCGCAACAAGGGGCGAGAGCTCATCACCCCCACCCCCACCCCCCCACCACCACCCCTGGAGGCGTGTCCTATTTTTCACCATCTCAGATCTGGTCACCCTACTCACCCTACAGTTTCCTAGTGTCCCTTTAAATACACACCGTCCAGTTGGAGTGTCGGCTGTAATCCAGACCTAATCGTTCAACCCCAGTACGCCACCTCACTAATGTTCTCATGGCTGGATGCTATCAAATCCACACAGAAATGTTCCAACACCTAGCGTAAAGACGTCCGACTGATTCTCTTCATTCCCGCTTCAGTCTTAGAAGGGTCCAACTCTACGATAAAAAAAAAAAAACTAATAGAAGGAAATGTAGAGGTAAACAACAACTCGACCCCTAGAGGTAAAATTGATGATGTCGACAGCTCTGAAGACACCAGATGAGGATGAGGAGGAGGATGATGATGATTTCTGCTTTTGAAAGTAGCTGTGTCCTTGCTGGTTGGTGACGTCGTGCCCTCAAAAGGCTCATCAGTCTAACGCTGACAGCTTATTCCCTATATTCCCCATCCTGCTCTAATACAGTCATTATTAGACCTGTTCACCAGATTCCCCCATTAATCTCTTGGTTAGCATGTGTGTGTGTGTGTGTGTGTGTGTAAGACATGGTAGATATGCTGTTGATGGTGTGTATGGGTTCACGTGTGTGTGTGTGTCTGTGAGTGATTATGAATGTATGAGGGTCAGATGAGAGTTTAAGAGGCTGATTTAGAGCCGGAGAGAGGCCTTTGTGCTCAATAGCGTTAGCGCTCAATGCTAAACAGCCTATTCCAGCGCCATTAGCATGCTGATGGCCACTCTTTCTTCTCTCATTCCCTCGTTCCCTCCTTTTCCCAACCCATTCCTTCTCTCTCTCTCTCTCTCTCTCTCTCTCTCTCTCTCTCTCTCTCCCTTTCTTCTTCCACTCGTTTGCAGGGCAACACTGTGTATGTTTAATTATTCATACGGTCGCTGTCAGGCCAAAAAAACATTTTTCAACATTTATCATTATTAATTTGCCCAATTAGAAAAGGCCAGTTTGAAAAGAGACCAATAGGAATGATGGAACACTACTCGGCTCACATTAGATAAACATTAGAGGTGGGATGATCCTATGGTTTCATTTCCGATATCGATACTTAACCTTGAGTATCAGCTGATACCGATAATATCTGATACTTTTTAAACTATTAAAGGCTAAG
>NW_027101251.1:12500-21883 GCF_029633855.1 Hoplias malabaricus
CATGAACTTTAATCTACGGGAGAGCCACAGGAATAACCGGCTGTATATCTAACAATCCCACTACAAATCACAACGGCCCGTGAGCGTGCTGACCCACTAACTCCCACCACATCCGTATAATCAGATTGATTATGAATATGACGGGCCGCGCTCCTGGATCAGCAACCTCCCTGAGAGTTATGATTCACATGGCCGCTTCAGGCCCTTCATAAATCTCTTAACTCATGGCTCGGCCTATACGCATGAAACCTCCTTCCCCTGTACACAACACAACACACACACACAGCTCTGGATTCCATTCACACGGCAGTGGAGTTCCTATGATCATAGCAGCACAAGCATTGATACAAAAGATAAAGAACTGATCCAAGATCAGCTGCTGTGAGATAAATGTCGACGACGTCAATGTCAAAGGAACACAGGGTGAACAATGTAAACCTGCAGATTCGTGTAAAATCCCACGCGCAGAAAGAAGAACTGCATGTGCATTGAAAGGAACATACGTTAAGATTTGGTACTTGTGCTCGAGGGCTCCCCCTACAGTTGCAGTCTGGATTTATCAGCTTTTACTTCACTGTCCAAAACTGGAAAGACTAAACAGACTATTTAAAAAAGACCGTAAGATAAACCCTAGACAATGGAGCATCTCTAAAGAGTAAAACAATTTGACACAAAAAAGCTTGTCCCATGGTACAGTGACCAAATGCGTACTTTAAAGAAAAGTCTTCCATTGTGCACAGCCTTAATCAGTAAAGAAGGGCACTTACCAAAGCAAGCTCGACATGTCTGGCTTCTCTAAGAACCACAAAAACAATTCATCCATCCATTATCTGTAACCGCTTATCCCTTTCAGGGTCACGGTGGGTCCAGAGCCTACCTGGAATCATTGGGCGCAAGGCAGGAATACACCCTGGAGGGGGCGCCAGTCCTTCACAGGGCAACACACACTCACACACATTCACTCACACCTACGGACACTTTTGAGTTGCCAATCCACCTACCAATGTGTGTTTTTGGATTGTGGGAGGAAACCGCAGCACCTGGAGGAAACCCACGCAGACACAGGGAGAACACACCACACTCCTCACAGACAGTCACCCGGAGGAAACCCACGCAGACACAGGGAGAACACACCATACTCCTCACAGACAGTCACCCGGAGGAAACCCACGCAGACACAGGGAGAACACACCACACTCCTCACAGACAGTCACCCGGAGGAAACCCACGCAGACACAGGGAGAACACACCACACTCCTCACAGACAGTCACCCGGAGGAAACCCACGCAGACACAGGGAGAACACACCACACTCCTCACAGACAGTCACCCGGAGGAAACCCACGCAGACACAGGGAGAACACACCATACTCCTCACAGACAGTCGAACCCACAACCTCCAGGTCCCAGGAGCTGTGTGACTGCGACACTAAGCTGCTGCACCACCGTGCCGCCCCAAAAACAATCCTATAATGTTATTTGGCATGATCACTAAACTTATCGATCATGGGTCGATGTGAACGCTGCGCCGTACCCTGCACCGTAGCCTGACATTACTTCCCCAGGAATGCTGCATCAACGCAGACCACAACGACTGTGACTGGATCAAACAGAACCGAGGAAGTCCAGAAATATGAACTCCTCTTCTCCACACTACAGAGACGCAGACAGCAGCAAATGAATGGTGAGAGAATCCCTGCTCCCTCAATAGTGCACTTCGCAGGTCATAAACTAATACTACTACACCACTACACTGTTCACTACATAGGGTGGAGGAGGGCATTTGTGATTCAGCCCTAGTGTTTCGGCAATGAAACTGACATCAAAGCAAGTATAAACACTCACTCCGGCGTAAAATTGGTATTAACAGAGACGGGGAAGGAGTGGGTATTTTCCTACCCTCCTCTAAAAGTTACATAGTGCACTTTCTGCAGTGCTGAGCCCAGAGTAGCAACTACAGGAAAAGACTCTCACTCGGCCAATGATAAGACTGGACTGCAGTCTGCTACAGCCTCTTACTGCACACCAGCAACGTGCAGCTGCATGGTGTTGCTAATAAAGTGGCCACTGGGCGTATATCGGTAGGCTTTCCCCTCACACAAACATGCCTGCTTCAGTTTGTGAAGCTGCAAAAGAAGCCCAGAGAGTTAAAGGAGGTGTGTTAGAGCAGGGAGCTTAAGAAGCAGCGCTCCGGGGCGATCTGCCCAGCTCCGAACCTCCACACAATAACTGTCAACACAGCTGAACAGTGCACGGAGCGTAAGCAGATTGTGGAGAAACAGAAGGAAACAGAGCTGGTTTCTGCTGGGTTACATCAGCTGAAGAGAGGCAGGCTATTGTACAGCTGTGCCTTCACTAACCTACTGCAGGGCACAAAGCCTACTGCAGCTACCTCCCTCTCTCTCTCTCTCTCTCATTTACCACACACCGTCTCCCTCCCTCCCTCCTTCCCCAGGCTAGTCATCCTCACCGCTGAGGGCCCATTGGAGACAGACTGAACCCCATTCTTAGGTCAACAGATTGAATATGAGCCAAGACCCCTGCAACACGCGTAATACAGGACCCCAATTAGCAAAGCACCACCTTTTCCTCAAGGATTTCAAACATTTCACGCTAGCAATGACTGTTCCCTCATCTCCAGCTCATCCACAAGCCACAGTGACACTTCTGCACATCACAGCTGTCACATTTAAACCTCCTGACACATTATATATGATTTTACTCCAGCTGCTCACACTGTAGATGGACCAATAGAAACAGTCCAACCTTGGAATGAGGTCAGGCTGAGTTGACGTGTGATAAAAACGAAGGCGGTGTCTTTCTTCACATGTTCTCATATTAAGCGATAGTTTTTGGGGTTTTATTTCCTATGAGATATGGGACATGAGATGTTCCTCTCCCTTGTCCAGTTCAGGGTTACAGTGGGTCCAGAGCCTACCTGGAATCATTGGGCGCAAGGCGGGAATACACCCTGGAGGTGTCGCCAGTCCTTCACAGGGCAACACACACACACACACTCACACCTACTGACACTTTTGAGTCTCCATTCCACCTACCAACGTGTTTTTGGAGCGTGGGAGGAAACCGGAGCACCCAGAGGAAACCCACGCTGACACAGGGAGAACACACCACACTCCTCACAGACAGTCACCTGGAGGAAACCCACGCAGACACAGAGAGAACACACCACACTCCTCACAGTCACCCAAAGGAAACCCACGCAGACTCAGAGAGAACACACCACACTCCTCACAGTCACCCAGAGGAAACCCACGCAGACACAGGGAGAACACACCACACTCCTCACAGACAGTCACCCAGAGGAAACCCACACAGACACAGAGAGAACACACCACACTCCTCACAGACAGTCACCCGGAGCAGGCCTCAAACCCACAACCTCCAGGACCCTTGAGCTGTGACAGAGACACTACCTACTGCTCCACTGTGACTCCCCCATTAAAATGTATCGTCGCGGGGTCCTGGAGGTTGTGGGTTCGAATTCCGCTCCAGGTGACTGTCTGCAACTCCGGTCACAGCACTGCAGAAACTGCACTATACGAATGCTTGTTTAACTACAATGACAATAAAGGTTATTTTATCATCATGACTTGATCACTCTAATATTTGTTGCTCTGTGTTCTGGTCCAATTTCTTTAAACATAAGTGATTTGTTTTGATGAGACTAAGCTGTAGCAGAAGTTACTAGAACTATAAGAACTATAATAATTATAATATAATAATAGCGCCATTTTCTTAAAGAAAAACAACTTTAAAAACCCAAAAATCAGAATGGGGAAAACGTAAAGCCACCAAAACCTGACTTCACAGGGCCCTGGGTGGTCTTGTTCCACAGTGCGTAGGTTGGTGGGCTCCAAACCCCCACATTAATGTGAATATGCACTGAACAAGAGATTATTATCATAACATTTCAACTTTAAAGCATCTATAAAACGTCTGTTTCTACACAGTTGGGCACACATTGCACCTACTTTGCCTAGAAACAGCACCTCATGACTAGATCCAGCTCGAATCTGCTGATCTTACACCCCAACCCTTTACACACTCTATGAAATCCTCCACTCATAACGTATTTCACACCACAGTGGCTACAGCTCCATCCACAGCTCCAGCTCAGTCTCGGACGGAGGTTCAGGTGAAGCTGCGCAGAGCTGGACTGCAATAATAACCTCACCATAATGTGGCTTTTTTTCTGTGCAATTACATTATTCTGAGCCTAGAAGGCTCTAAAGGCCAGTTTTCCTCCCTCGAGTGGAACTGAGAGAGCGTGGCCACATCACGGAGCTCGCCAGGCGCTAACGGACTTTACTGAGGAAAGTTACTGCCAGCGGTGGATAGTAACAAGTTCCATTTACTCCGTTTCATATACTTAAGCAAGAGCATGATGGACTACTTCCAAATGCCGCCGTGCCGTCTTCTGAAGTATATTTGTGAGGAAGGTAATCTACTCTGAGCTCAGCTCCACTTTATCAGTTCACACCGAGCTCCTAATTGCTTTCTTAAGGTTTAACTTGTTTCTGTAAAATGTTGGTTCAGCACCTGGAGCACTTTTCTGTTTCTCAGATTCCTTACGTTGGAGATTTAGCATTTTATTACAGTCTGAAAAACTAAGAACAGCTTAAACTTTATTATAGATGCTGAGAGACACTGGGCGTAATAGGAAGTGTTATATAATATTCTGATGGAAATAAACAAGAATTCATTCATCCATTCATCTGTAACCTTTATCCAGTTGAGGGTGGCAGTGGGGGCTGGGTGCAAGGCAGGAACAAACCCTGAAGGTGGCATCAGTCCTTCACAGGGCGACACACACTCACATCTACGGACACTTTTGAGTCTCCAATCCACCTACCAACGTGTGTTTTTGGAGCGTGGGAGGAAACCGGAGCACCCGGAGGAAACCCACGCAGACACAGAGAGAACACACCACACTCCTCACAGACAGTCACCCGGAGGAAACCCACGCAGATACAGAGAGAACACACCACACTCCTCACACACAGGCACCCGGAGGAAACCCATGCAGACACAGAGAGAACACACCACACTCCTCACAGACAGTCACCCGGAGGAAACCCACGCAGATACAGAGAGAACACACCACACTCCTCACACACAGGCACCCGGAGGAAACCCATGCAGACACAGAGAGAACACACCACACTCCTCACACACAGGCACCCGGAGGAAACCCATGCAGACACAGAGAGAACACACCACACTCCTCACAGACAGTCACCCGGAGGAAACCCATGCAGACACAGGGAGAACACACCACACTCCTCACAGACAGTCACCCGGAGGAAACCCACGCAGATACAGAGAGAACACACCACACTCCTCACAGACAGGCACCCGGAGGAAACCCATGCAGACACAGAGAGAACACACCACACTCCTCACAGACAGTCCCCCGGAAGAAACCCACGCAGACAGGGAGAACACACCACACTCCTCACAGACAGTCACCCAGAGGAAACCCATGCAGACACAGGGAGAACACACTAAACTCCTCACAGACAGTCACCCGGAGGAAACCCACACAGACACAGGGAGAACACACCACACTCCTCACAGACAGTCACCCTGAGGAAACCCACGCAGACACAGAGAGAACACACCACACTCCTCCCTTAATGTTCTGTGAAACAGGACCCTGACCGGACATGACTTTAGTCACACACTCATTTAATGTTACTGAATGTAGCAGGTTGAGATCAGGTTGAAAAACATAGCAGTGTGTTTTCTTGTAATTATTGCACTGATGTAACTCGACTCTTACTGAGAGTGGGCTCAGGCTACTCCCCTCACCTCTGAGTCACACAGGTGGGGAGAGCCAGGGCCATGATTAGGTCTGGTCATCTTATTTGAGAGCGAATTCTGAATTAAGTATGAAGCAGCCACCGTTTTAAAACACACACACACACACAGGCAGTGCATTCCCCGGTGGGTAGTTAACATCGCTCCACTCTTCGCCACGCTCATCCGTTCTAAGTGTCTTTAAATGGAGGCATCGGACGAGTCAGTGAATTATTTATGGTCTCTCTCTCCCCCTTTGTCTCGGTGGAATGCTGCTGTTTAGCGTAGATGCTAATGTGGGGTGAGAGGAGCACACCATCTGCATTTGTGTGTATGGGCTCTGTGTGTGTGCTTGCATTTGTGTCACTTGTGTTTTGGTTAATTCAGGGTGAAAGGCTGTGTCCCAGCACAAAACAACACACACTCACACACACACACACACACACACACACACACACACACACACACAAACACAGTAGGTCACAACGCAGTCCTCACATCCACATTTACCAGTCATCACCACACATTTAATGTGCAGGGAAGCAGAAGATGTGCTGCAAAACACAGCAATGTTAATGCATTGTCTGCCCCTCCACACACCCACCACGGCCACCAGACACCCACCATGGCCACCAGACTCCCACCACGGCCACCAGGCTCTTACCACAGCCACCAGACTCCCACCACAGCCACCGGACACCCACCACAGCTACCAGACTCCCACCACAGCCACCAGAAACCCACCACTGCCACCAGACTCCCAACACGGCTACCAGACTCCCACCACGGCCATCAGACTCCAACCACGGCCACCAGACTCCCACCACTGCCACCAGACACCCACCACGGACACCAGACTCCCACCACTGCCACCAGACTCTAACCACAACCACCAGACACCCACCAGACATCCTCCACAGCCACCAGACACCCACCACTGCCACCAGACTCCCACCACTGCCACCAGACTCACACCACAGCCACCAGACTCACACCACTGCCACCAGACACCCACCACTGCCACCAGACACCCACCACAGCCCCCAGACTCCCACCACGGCCACCAGACTCACACCACAGCCACCAGACACCCACCAGACATCCTCCACAGCCACCAGACACCCACCACTGCCACCAGACTCCCACCACTGCCACCAGACTCACACCACAGCCACCAGACTCACACCACTGCCACCAGACTCACACCACAGCCACCAGACTCCCACCACAGCCACCAGACTCCCACCACAGCCACCAGACTCACACCACTGCCACCAGACTCACACCACAGCCACCAGACACCCACCACTGTCACCAGACACCCACCACAGCCACCAGACACCCACCACAGCCACCAGACTCCCACCACGGCCACCAGACTCCCACCACAACCACCAGACTCCCACCACAGCCCCCAGACTCCCACCACAGCCCCCAGACTCCCACCACGGCCACCAGACTCCCACCAGTGTGTCACCCTGTGAGTGTGTGCCACCCTGTGAAGGACTGTTGCCCCCTCCAGGGTGTGTTCCCACCTTGCACCTAGTGATTCCGGGTAGGCTCTGGACCCACCACTTCCCTGAACTGGATAAGGGTTACAGACAATGAATGAATGAATAAATTCATGTCCCACACATCCCTCTAATGTCAGCACTGAGTGGCCTGCGTTTTCAGCTCACGTTAAACGTTGCTGTAAAAGGCTGTGCCTGGAAATATTTAGGCAATGCAGCAAAACTTGAGCAGCGTCCATCACGACAGCCCGCCGGACCCTCCAGACAGACCCTGACATTATTACTCAGAGCCGCGCCGCCAAAAAAAGACCAGCCCCAGAGACGAGAAGCTCATTTTAGCTTCGCCAGAGCATCCAGACGAGCAGAGTTTCAGCTGCTGATACCAAACAACAGCCAGAACTGCTCGCCTGAGCGGTCAATCCCCAGCGGTCAGCACAAAACAAGTACTTCTGGCCCCTGCTCCACCAGCTCCTTAATTACTGCCACAGCACGCCAGCCTCTTGTATTGTTCTTAGATTCGACACAAGCGAAGCCACCAGAGAGATGCAGGGAACTGACGTGAGAGAAATTATGGATTCAGACCAAATCTCTGGCCCCAGGCATGGTCAGCAGGTGTGTTTAGGACGTTAGCAATATGGTGTGGACTCAAGTGAGTTTTACTGTGTATGTGCAAGTCATTTTAATACACACTATATACACTCACAAACATTACGAGTCTGAGGTAACAATCCGTTATAAAATTAAAACCATCTTGTTTTTACTCTCACTGTCTGTTTTACCAGCTCCACTGACCATACAGGAGCACTTGAGTCCGTCTGAAGCTCTGCATACTTTGTCAGCCCCTTCTTACTGTGCCATTATAATATTAGATGCTATATCGCCCCCTGTACTTCCTCTACTGCACTGCAATCTGTCACACTTCCGTAAAGTTGATTTTAAAGGGCTAAAATGTTATAGCATTTGAATTTTAACCACTTCCTGTCCTTTCAACAGCAACAGGAGAACCACAGGAGAACTTTGCTGTTCTACAGTTACAGACTGTAGTCCATCTGTTGCTCTGCATACCTTGTCAGCCCCATTTCCCCACTGTTCTTCCTCAAAGCTCAGGACCCCGGCTAAGGAGCTACGATATGGGTGTGGATTATTCTCATCGCTGCAGTGACACTGTCACGGTGACTCCTCCTACTCTTCCGCTTTAGAATTCACAGAAACCAAGGCGTGGAATTAGTTAAAGCTCCATGTTTTCATTCATTCATTAATTCGTTCGCTGCCCTTTCATTAACCTCACGAACGCAGTGAGAACAAGCTCTCCTTTACAGGAATGACCTGGAAATGTTTAGTCCCATTCTGCCTGGCTGAACGCTTTCAAATGAAAGACCCCCCCTCCCTTCCCCTTCCCCCCACAGACCCCCAGCGCCTGCCACGTCTCCATCACGTCTCCATATATCCTCATTCCCCTCCACATCCATTAGACACACTCCTATTACACCGGCCCTAATGTATGGAAATGGGGACCTGGGTGACAGAGCGTGTGATGTATTGAGGCGACTCCGCTCCATTCACACACACATATACACCCTCATTGTTCAGAAATCGATGAATTAGGGCGTGTGTCAAGTGCATAAAGCACTTAAGACGGGCTGGGGCTTTTATACGGCAGACGTGTGCCCTCCAGCCTCCGACACCGGCTCGGCGCAGCAGACCGAAGACCCCTGCTTTACTCTGGAGATGGACCGGGTCCAGTGCTCAGTATCTGGCAGGAGAGGGATGCACCGAATAACAGCACGTCCTGTCCTTATAGACCACCAAGCTGCTCATGGGGCAATGCAATGTAAAACAAAGTAAAGCAGTAGTCACATAACTTGAAAACCCACAAATCAAAGCGTGGTGTATTTACAAACAGCACAAGCTCAAAATACACAGTTCTCAAGAAAAGGTGCTACAACAAAAACAGACCCAAAGAAAAACAAAGAGATCCATCCATATTTCTTATAATGTGTATGAAATGTACCTGTCAGTTGTAATATGCGTAATAAATATACTGTGGATGTT
>NW_027101251.1:22083-32083 GCF_029633855.1 Hoplias malabaricus
TCAGGAGCGATGGCTAAGTGGACGAGGATTGACAAGCGTGTGTGTGTGGACGCCAGCCACGGGCCACGAGGTCAAGAGAGGCACTGCGGTTTAACAATGGCGTCTTTCAGCGCGCCATCAGTGACATAAGCAAGGTTTCCAGAGTTAAAGAACCGGGGTCTCGTTTACTAAACACTTCAGTTCTCAACAAACAGGGCGCCGCTAACGGAAACGGTCAGAGCGGTCGCAGATGACGTACACTGCTGTTTGGGAGCGTGAGATCATCGGCACACGTCCAAATAAAATTCATAGCCGTCTCGAACAAAAACACACAGCTCTGAAACTGCCGTTTTAAAGGAGACAGCAAAACGTTTTAACTTTTCTGAGATGCTTTGACATTATTCTAATTGGCTCCATAGTTTTGAAAACACCAGCTGCTGTTTACAGTGGTTTAAACATCTCAAGATGAATGAAAAACGAGAGAAATGTCTTCCAAATTGTGCTCCAATAACTGTCATAGTAAGAGCAGAAATTCAGGTTTTGGGTGGAGCTGCCGGTGATGTGCCGGGTCTCAGGGTCCTGGCTGGGCTCTTCTGCTCAGGTCACCGTCTGTGAGGAGTGTGGTGTGTCCTCCAGAAAAAGAGAAACTCTCCGAAACCTACAACAGCTGTGGTGTTTTAAAGGAATGGGAGTTCCTCCTCGGGTCCCTGTACCTTACTTTATTTGGTTTTCTGTTTCTAATCCTGCGACAGACAAACTGAGAACAACCCGTTTCTGGAGAATGACCCATTTGCCAAATTTTAACGATATAACGGAAGCCTCAAGGACTCGAGTCATATTCACTTCGCTTCCTCCGTTCACAGAGCTGCTGTGTTTACACAGAGTCAGGAAAGAGTCATGGTTAATCCACTGTTTACAGCAGGGTCAGACTGGAGTGATGTATGCTTTACTCAGAAATTATTCAGAACTTTGTTTGTTTTAAGTTCAAAGTGTACTGCACAAACTGAAACTTAGTCGACTCTAAGAGTTTCAACTCGCTGAATCATTGGCCGAGAGCTCCTGACTCCTAGACGCTCAAAGAATCAGTTCTTTGGGAGTTGACTCCTAATCAGTAAATATTTTAAGACTTTGTTTCGCCCGTGCAGAGAGACGTTGGACGGCACGACGGATTTGGAACCATACTCTGGAAATAATTTGGGATATCACAGTTATTCATAATGTCCATGTCGCAGGGCTCAAATTATGATTTTGTGCCCGCATTGTTTCTAATGGATATATGGATAATAAAATGTTAATAAATTCCCTTAATAAAATGGGAATGGTTGGTGATATCAACTTCCTGTTTGTGGTACATTAGTATATGGGAGGGGGGAAACTTTTCAAGATTGGTGGTGACCATGGTGGCCATTTTGAAGTCAGCCATTTTGGATCCAAGTTTTGTTTTGTTCAATGGGAAGAGGGTCATGTGACACATCAAACTCATTGGGAATTTCACAAGAAAAACAATGCTGTGCTTGGTTTTAACGTAACTTTATTCTTTCATGAGTTATTTACAAGTTTCTGACCACTTATAAAATGTGTTCAAAGTGCTGCCCATTGTGTTGGATTGTCAATGCAACCCTCTTCTCCCACTCTTCACACACTGATAGCAACACTGCAGGAGAAATGCTAGCACCATTGTTTTCTTGTGAAATTCCCAGTAGGTTTGATGTGTCACATGACCCTCTTCCCATTGAAAAAACAAAAGTTGGATCCAAAATGGCTGACTTCAAAATGGCCGCCATGGTCACTACCCATCTTGAGAAGTTTCCCCCCTCCCATATACTAATGTACCACAAACAGGAAGTTAATAATATCACCGACCATTCCCATTTTATTAAGGTGTATCCATATAAATGGCCCACCCTGTATATCGCAGAAGACCAAATAAAGCACCCCGCCCCACCAGCCATTTTACAGCATTCCTATTGGTCCGTTCATAATGAAATGAACAGTGTGAACACAGTGTGGTTTAAAATCCCAGCACTCTCACCTCAGTACGTCTTCTGTCCTCTCTGAGCTGAAGTGCATATGTTTCATATTCATCAGCGGAGCACTGGGTTTCTAATGGATAATTTAACTCCTCCATTACAGCTTTGACCTGAGGTCACTGCACTTCCCAAGTGCTTAACAACAGGACACACATGATTCACCCGTGCACACACACACACACACACACACACACATTACCAGTCATTAGACTTTAAAAGAAAGGTCATGTTACATGCCGTACACACTACACTTCACCAAAGTAGAACAGAGGAGAATACGAAACAGAAACGTGAGACTTGGCGTCCTGGGACACAACTAGGTCTCTCAGTCTTACACAAAAATGACCTCCTTGTTTCTACAACCATTGTCCATTATCTCAACTCCACTGACCACACTGGGCACTCTGTAGTTCTGCAGTTCCAAACTGTAGTCCATCTGTTGCTCTGCATACTTCGTTAGCCCTCTTTCAGCCTGTTCTTCAACACACACTGTGCAGCGACAGATGAGCTACTGTCTCTGACTTTACATCTACATGGTGGACCAACGAGGGAGGAGTGTCTCACAGAGTGGACAGAGAGTGGACACAGGGTTTAAAAACTCCAGCAGCACTGCTGTGTCTGATCCACTCTACACCAGCACAACACACACTAACACACCACCACCAAGTCAGTGTCACTGCAGCGCTGAGAATGATCCACCACCACATCACACCTGCTCTGTGGGGCTCCTGAGCGCTGAGGAACAGGGGGAAAGGGGGGGGGTAACAAAGTATGCAGAGCAACAGGTGGACCACAGCTTGGAATTGTACAACTACAAAGTGCTTCTGAATGGATAGTGAGTGGAGAAACAAGGTCAGGATTTTGCTGTGTAAAGGTTAGAAGATTTCTTTTATAAAGTCAACATCAGGAAAATTGTCAGTGACAGAGTGCAGTATGCCAGAGGAAGTACAGGGGGCGATAGAGTATCTTTAGTTTCAGTGTACCATAGAAGGCATGCCTCTTTACAGACAGACAAATATGAAACAGTAACAGACATCAAGGTCACAGGAGAAATGACTGGCAGCGGCAGCTTTTGACGAATAAAATGATAAAGGTCAGAAGGCGTTCCGTTATGAAGAAAGTATTCAATGGTCCCTGGTTTTGAAGTATGCTTCTGTGGTTCCGGGACAAAGCTGACTGTAGTTCAGACACTACAACGTCATTTAGAAATATGCTCTTTAAGGAACCACCCCCCGAAAGGTTCTTTAAGGAACCAAATATATTCCTCTGCAGCTTCACTTGAAGAAACTTTAAAAAAAATTACACTCAGAAAAGATGCCCAGACTAAACTGAGCAAACTGGTCAGATCTCTCTCTCTCTCTCTCTCTCTCTCTCTCTCTCTCTTTCTCTCTCTCTCTCTCTCTCTCTCTCTCTCTCACACACACACACACACACACACACTCTCTCTCTTGAAGGAGCATTTTTGAAAGCGTCGGACACACAGGCAACACAAACGAGTAGAAGTAGCCAGCCGTAAAATTGGACAGCTAACAGCCATCCCTCCATCTCAGCCCTCTGCCTCGTCCCTCCATGCAGACACCACTCTGCCAGACACTGACATGAGGGAGAGAGAGAGAGAAAGAGAGAGGAGAGAGAGAGTGTGAGGGAGGGAGGGAGAGAGGGGGGGGAGCGAGAGAGAGAATGAGAGAGAAAGAGAGAGAGAGAGAGACAGAGAGATGAAACACGAAAAGTAATTGAAGTGTGGATGAATATAGATGGAGACAGATTAGAGCACGGCCGATCTGAGAGAAGAGAAATCTTGTGCGGAAAAGAAGAAAAAAAGACACACAACTGGAATTCAGTGAAGGAAATGTGCTTTGACTAAAGGCCAGAAAACAAGGTCTGAACAACATTTCAGAAGAATCAGAGCGGACGCTGCTTTAAGAAAGTCATGGCATTCACTGCTCAATGTCAACAAGGTCAGAAATAATCTAATGCAACTGACACACTCAGAAAAACTCACTAACCATTCAGTGTCACTGCAGCGTTACCATTCACTGTTACTGTAGTTTTACCATTCAGTGTCACTGCAGCGTTACCATTCAGCATTACTGTAGTTTTACCATTCAGTGTCACTGCAGTGTTACCATTCAGTGATACTGTAGTTTTACCATTCAGTGTCACTGCAGTGTTACCATTCAGTGATACTGTAGTTACCATTTATGTCACTGATGAGCTACCATTCAATGTCACTGCAGCGTTACCATTCAGCGTTACTGTAGTTTTACCATTCAGTGTCACTGCAGTGTTACCATTCAGTGATACTGTAGTTACCATTTATGTCACTGATGAGCTACCATTCAGTGTTACTGCAGCGTTACCATTCAGCGTTACTGTAGTTTTACCATTCAGTGTCACTGCAGCGTTACCATTCAGCGTTACTGTAGTTTTACCATTCAGTGTCACTGCAGCGTTACTGTAGTTTTACCATTCAGTGTCACTGCAGCGTTACCATTCAGCGTTACTGTAGTTTTACCATTCAGCCTCACTGCAGTGTTACCATTCAGCGTTACTGTAGTTTTGCCATTCAGTGTCACTGCAGCGTTACCATTCAGCGTTACTGTAGTTTTATCATTCAGTGTCACTGCAGCGTTACCATTCAGCATTACTGTAGTTTTATCATTCAATGTCACTGCAGTGTTACCATTCAGCGTTACTGTAGTTTTATCATTCAGTGTCACTGCAGCATTACCATTCATTACTGTAGTTTTACCATTCAGCCTCACTGCAGTGTTACCATTCAACATCATTGCAGTTTTACCATTCAGTGCCAATGCAGTGTTACCAATTAGTGTTACTGTAGTTTTACCAATCAGTGTCATTGCAGTGTTACCATTCAGTGTAACTGTAGTTTTATCATTCAGCCTCACTGCAGTGTTACCATTCAACATCATTGTAGATTTACCATTCAGTGTTACTGTGGTGGTACCTTGTGATAAATTATGCCATGATATGATTTTCTGAATTAATTAAGGCTATCATTAGTATTGCATTATAACGCAGGTCATTTATAGAGAACCTGTAAACCACAACATAAACCAGGGCAAAATCTGCCTGGTTACGAGAAACTTATTTTAATAAACATTATATGTATATGGGTTTTTGTTTTATTTTTGTCTTTATTGCCAGTAGATTCATTACCAAAACTGTGATAAACACAGTGTATTCTTAAAGGAACTGGAACGATTGCCCAACTCTTAGTACCTCTAGTTACCACACTTCAAACCAAGGCCACTCTTCATCTACAGAGAAATACATGTTTTTTAACTCTGGGTGAAAATGTTAAGCTCCCGAGAGCAAGTCAGTATCATGTGGACCTTTGAGAAACCTTTTGTATCTCCCTCCAAACACATTCTCCATGTTCTGTAAACCTCTAATCTCCAGCTCAGAAAATCCCAGCTGTGAAAATTCAGGCTCTTCAGGGATGAACAGGGCACATCTCCATCGAGAGAACACAAGAGCAGGGGTCTGTAACTCCTCCGTGGTCAACCCACGTAGCAGCCAATCACCCAGCATCCTCAAGTGTTTCTCCTCCAAAAGTGTTGAGGTCCTTGACAAAGAAGCCTGCGGTTTGGAAAACGTCTTTTCACAGACGAGCAAGTGCAGGAGGAAAAGGTGAGCAGAGGCAGGGAAGGGTCTTCATGGGAGAGGCAGAGAAAAGAATTTCAAAACAGATGAAACTGAACTGACCACCTATATCTCAACCATTTTCAAACCCAGAGTAAAAACCTGAACACAATTTAAGGTTGTCACACACTTTATTCGAATGACAGTAAATGAAGAGCAACTTGTGTGAGGGCACGCACCAAATCAAATTTTTTGGAGAGTGAATATGCGACTATTTTCTCACGCTGTTTGATGTTTACGAACCTCCCACACTGACGAATCCTCCCCGACCGATCATCTCAGTCACTGACGTTGGTGCGGCATCCATCGGTCGATCTGTGTATTGTACCGGCGTCTCCCTTCCTGGTGTTTTCTGACAGAACCGAGCACAGATGCTGACTATAGCCCTCAGCACCAGACCGAACAGCTGCCTACACAGTGTGGCCAAAAGTTTGTGGACACCTCAACCGAGTCTCACTGGGTTACTGCCGTCTGCATGAGAGAGCGCTTGTGATAAAAGGCTAACTCTCGTATGACTTTTTCAAAGCTTTTTAAGTGTGTGAAAATAACAACATTATGGTAACAATAATGAATTATCTTCTTTTACTTCTTTAGTCTGTTTTATTATAAATGTATTCAGCCACAGTTATATCTAATTCATTTTATTTAATATAAATATATTCATATAGCACCCCAGAGGCCCCAGGGGTAGGCCACAAAGGAGACAGTGGCAAGAAAAACTCTCTCAGAGAAAGAGAACGAAAAAAGCAAAGAACGAGGACTCAAGACGAAGAGCCCATCCTCCTCTGGACAACACCAGAGGAAAACAAACAAAAGAGCAGTGTATAAACAAAGAGCAGTTTAAATGAAGTACAGCGAGGGTCCAGTGGTCTACAGCACCATGTTCAGAGCTGTGTGGTTAAAGTAGAGGGAGGGGTGGGTGAGCAGTGAGCAGTTCCTGTTAAAGCCCGGTCTCAGTGGTCAGTTGGTGGGTGTAAAACGTGAGACACACTGGCGTTAAGTAATCCGCTCACACAGAGGGTGCCGGCCCTTTCCAGACCACGGCCTCATGGTAACGTTGACAATGTGACCTATTCACTGAGGCTTAGGGCCGACAGCATCTCTATCTCCCTTCAATCTCGGTCACAACATGAAAAGTGGTCAGCAGCGAGGGGAAAGCCGAAAGCTGTGTGATGTCCATCAGAAATGCTTTCTATTTTTTTTTATTATTTTTTATTTTCAGGTTCCTGGTGAAAGGCATTTGATCGCGATGATAAAGAGTGACATCGCCTCTCTCCGTCCAGCTCCATTCTCCTCTGGAGCGCTGCTGATAAGGACCGCTCTCAATCAGGTCCTGTGTAGAGGAGAGGTCAGCTCCTCAGACACAAATGTTAAACGCGAGAAGGCTGTTCTGCCGATTAAGAGCTGGCGCCACTACAGACGACCAGAACGGCCAAATGCTGGCTGGAGGATCAGACGGCACAACAGCATTGTTTATTTTCCAAACCCAGTACCGAAAGCCTAAATATCATCTTATTCTCAAAATAAATCAATACTGAACTTTAACAGCAGCCTGTACCAATCTGATTATAATCAGCACAGAAATGTTTGAGCACCAGATTGTACCAAACCAATATTTAAACCTCGGTCAATACTAATGTAAGAGCTCTGAATATCAGCAGATACCAGCATTGGAGCCCCCAAATCTCAGCCAATACCAATATTGGATCTTTGAATATCAGTCAATACCAATACTGGAGCCCAAATCTCAGCCAATACCAATATTGGATCTTTGAATATCAGTCGATACCAATACTGGAGCCCAAATATCAGCCAATACCAATATTGGATCTTTGAATAGCAGTCGATACCAATACTGGAGCCTCCAAATATCAGCCAATACCAATATTGGATCTTTGAATATCAGTCAATACCAATACTGGAGCCCAAATCTCAGCCAATACCAATATTGCATCTTTGAATATCAGTCGATACCAATACTGGAGCCCAAATATCAGCCAATACCTATATTGCATCTTTGAATATCAGTCAATACCAATACTGGAGCCTCCAAATATCAGCCAATACCAATATTGGATCTTTGAATATCAGTCGATACCAATACTGGAGCCTCCAAATATCAGCCAATACCAATATTGGATCTTTGAATAGCAGTCGATACCAATACTAGAGCCTCAAATATCAGCCCATTCCAATACTGGATCTTTGAATATCAGTCGCTACCAATACTAGAGCCCCAAATATCAGCCAATACCAATATTGGATCTTTGAATATCAGTCGATACCAATACTGGAGCCCAAATATCAGCCAATACCAATATTGGATCTTTGAATATTAGTCGATATCAATATTGGAGCCCCAAATATCAGCCAATACCTATATTGGATCTTTGAATATCAGTCGATACCAATACTGGAGCCCAAAAATCAGCCAATACCAATACTGGAGCCCCCAAATATCAGCCAATACCAATATTAGATCTTTGAATATCAGTCGATATCAATATTGGAGCCCCAAATATCAGCCAATACCTATATTGGATCTTTGAATATCAGTCGATACCAAAACTGGAGCCCAAAAATCAGCCAATACCAATACTGGAGCCCCCAAATATCAGCCAATACCAATATTGGATCTTTGAATATCAGTCGATACCAAAACTGGAGCCCTAAATATCAGCCAATACCAATATTGGATCTTTGAATATCAGTCGATACCAAAACTGGAGCCCTAAATATCAGCCAATACCTATATTGGATCTTTGAATATCAGTCAATATCAATACTGGAGCCCCCAAATATCAGCCAATACCAATATTGGATCTTTGAATATCAGTCGATACCAACACTGGAGCCCTAAATATCAGCCAATACCAATATTGGATCTTTGAATATCAGTCGATACCAATACTGGAGCCCAAATATCAGCGAATACTTTTATTGGATCTTTGAATATCAGTCGATATCAATACTGGAGCCCCCAAATATCAGCCAATATCAAAAACTATATATGTGAATATCAAACCATATTGGCCCTAATACTGAAACATTCAGTATTACATATTAAAGGTTTTATAAACTGAAACCTAGTAGTCAACACAGATACGGAAATCTAAAGTATAGAATTAGTCTGATGTTACAGAAACCTTATGAATCAGACTACACCGATACTGATAAAAGAAACATAAAATAATAATAAATGTATTCGAATGTAAACAGGAAAACAGTTTCTCTGCAGGCGGTGAAGGACTGTGGCTGTGAATGTATGAGTGTGCTCCTGAGAGTGTGTAGCGGTGACAGTTCACTATTAAATACTGGAGCACCACAGTGAGTCTGAAGTACAAACACCAAACAGAATGTGTAATGTGACAATGCAACGGCGTGTAAAGACCCGCTCGCCGAGAACACAGACGGAGAGGAGGAGAGAACGGAACTAGAGAGAGCTCTGCACCATCACTTTAAATCAAAACATAGGCCATCAGATACCACCCCTCCACCCCTTTCTCTCACTCTCTCTCTCTCTCTCTCTCGTGTCTGAATCTCTGCTGAGTAACTGGCACTGCAGCATTTCAGCTAAAGACAATCCACCCTCCTTCACCTTCATCTCCTCATCCCTACATTTCTCCTCCATCCTGCACCTCTATTCTCATCCCTCCATCTGCTCATCCTTCTATCCTCATTCGAGAATGACCCTGAATGGAGTTTGAAGGCTTTCCCATCCCTCCTCCTCCTCCTGCTATCCTCCTTCTCATCCCTTCATCTCTCCATCACCTCTGCTTTTCATTTCTCCCACCATATGTTTGCCTCGTCATCCCTCTAGCACCCTGCCTTCTCTTCCCTCCATACTTCCTTCACTCCATCCGTCTGCCTTCTCCTCCCTCCATACTTCCACCATCACTCCATCCGTCTGCCTTCTCTTCCCTCCATACTTCCTTCACTCCATCCATCTGCCTTCTCTTCCCTCCATACTTCCTTCACTCCATCCTTCTGCCTTCTCTTCCCTCCATACTTCCATCACTCCATCCTTCTGCCTTCTCTTCCCTCCATACTTCCATCACTCCATCCTTCTGCCTTCTCTTCCCTCCATACTTCCATCACTCCATCCTTCTGCCTTCTCTTCCCTCCATACTTCCATCACTCCATCCTTCTGCCTTCTCTTCCCTCCATACTTCCATCACTCCATCCTTCTGCCTTCTCTTCCCTCCATACTTTCATCACTCCATCCATCTGCCTTCTCTTCCCTCCATACTTTCATCACTCCATCCTTCTGCCTTCTCTTCCCTCCATACTTTCATCACTCCATCCATCTGCCTTCTCTTCCCTCC
>NW_027101251.1:37083-91044 GCF_029633855.1 Hoplias malabaricus
CGCCCCGCAGCGTGAACCACAGGATACTGTGGAGCTGAATGGAATGAGGGTCAATGAGGGGTGCTCCACAGACGGGGAGGAGCCGAGGAAACCAAGCCTAGCCAACACTCACTGAGATGGGCTTGGGGTGGGCCTTAAAACCCTGCTGAGGAACCAGCAAGCATGACATCAGCGCTAGTAAAAGCATGGCTGGAGAAAGTCAACAAGCCGTGGTAGGGTCGGGCTGTAGTTATCCAGCCTCTCTCATGTTTTCACTGTCGTATCGACAGCTCTGAATAGATGTAGATTTAAATATGTATAAAATATGCATAAGCTGTATGATACTTTACAAGCAAACCTCTCATAGACCACATAACCTTCCAACACAGATGAGCTGTTGAGCTGAGCTGGTTAAACATACTCTGTTCTGTAGTCAGACATGAAACTGTGGGGCGCACTCCCATAGTGAATAATAAATTCCATCCATCCATCTATTATCTGTAACCCTTATCCAGTTCAGGGTCACGGTGGGTCCAGAGCCTACCTGGAATCATTGGGCGCAAGGCGGGAATACACCCTGGAGGGGGCGCCAGTCCTTCACAGGGCAACAGACACAAACACATTCACTCACACACTCACACCTACGGACACTTTTGAGTCGCCAATCCACCTACCAACGTGTGTTTTTGGGCTGTGGGAGGAAACCAGAGCACCCGGAGGAAACCCACGCAGACACAGGGAGAACACACCACACTCCTCACAGACACTCACCCGGAGGAAACCAACGCAGACACAGGGAGAACACACCACACTCCTCACAGACAGTGACCCGGAGGAAACCCACGCAGACACAGGGAGAACACACCACACTCCTCACAGACAGTCACCTGGAGGAAACTCACGCACACACAGGGAGAACACACCACACTCCTCACAGACACTCACCCGGAGGAAACCAACGCAGACACAGGGAGAACACACCACACTCCTCACAGACACTCACCCGGAGGAAACCCACGCAGACACGGAGAGAACACACCACACTCCTCACAGACAGTCACCCAGAGGAAACCCACGCAGATACAGAGAGAACACACCACACTCCTCACAGACACTCACCCGGAGGAAACCCACGCAGACACAGAGAGAACACACCACACTCCTCACAGACAGTCACCCGGAGGAAACCCATGCAGACACAGAGAGAACACACCACACTCCTCACATTCACCAGGAGGAAACCCACACAGACACAGAGAGAACACACCACACTCCTCACAGACAGTCACCCGGAGGAAACCAACGCAGACACAGGGAGAACACACCGCACTCCTCACAGACAGTCACCCGGAGGAAACCCACGCAGACACAGAGAGAACACACCACACTCCTCACAGACACTCACCCGGAGGAAACCCACGCAGACACAGAGAGAACACACCACACTCCTCACAGACACTCACCCGGAGGAAACCCACGCAGACACAGGGAGAACACACCGCACTCCTCACAGACAGTCACCCGGAGGAAACCCACGCAGACACAGAGAGAACACACCACACTCCTCACAGACACTCACCCGGAGGAAACCCACGCAGACACAGAGAGAACACACCACACTCCTCACAGACACTCACCCGGAGGAAACCCACGCAGACACAGGGAGAACACACCGCACTCCTCATAGACAGTCACTCGGAGGAAACCCACGCAGACACAGAGAGAACACACCACACTCCTCACAGACAGTCACCCGGAGCGGGAATCGAACCCACAACCTCCAGGTCCCTGGAGCTGTGTGACTGCGACACTCCCTGCTGCACCACCGTGCCGCCCCAAATAATAAATTATATAATAATAAGAAGAAGTAATACATATTTATATGATTCTCGGCAGGTAGGGTCTCAGTCTCACAGCTCCAGGGTCCTGAAGGTTGTGGGTTCATGTCCCAGTGGTTCTGGGTAGGCTCCTAACCCATGAATTAGTGAATTAATTATTCTCTCATAAAACTTTATAAAATTAATCTCTTATTGACTTTTTGTTATTAAAAAAAACATTGACTAACTCAGTAACGCTGCTTTATTTATTTATTTTAATAATAAATAGTAAACATTAGCGTCAGGTGAGAAATGTACCTCATGGATCTGTGTGGCTGATGGACCCCTGTTTGAGGAGATAAAGGAGTGTGTCCTGTTCTTGTTGTCAGGAGTTTCTTATTAATATTTAAATGTTTGTTTAATACCGACTCTGCAGTAGTTTACATAGTGCCTGGCTGATTTATTTGAGGGGGATTCATTTATTAATAAAAATGGCTTCAGGTCGCGGGAAAGACGCTGTCGTGTCTTAGAGTCTGAATTAAAACATAAAGTTTGTAAAAAATGACTCGTCCCTTTTGACAGAGACAATGTGCTGTTAAAAGAACACAACGTGATATTTTTTACCTTAAATATACATTTACGATGCAACACTGAACTGTACCTGGGAGAATAGAGCCTCTGTCGTTGCCACTTCAACCTCAGCACTGCAGAAACTGCGCTATGTAGCTTTTGGAGAAGAAACAACGTCCCCCTCTGATCCCACCACCATTGTTTTCATTACTGTGCTGTAAAAGTGAATCACACCTTGCGGGAGCCCCAGGAACAAAAAATAAAATAAAATGACTTCCTTTAAGGAATTTATTGAAGCTAATCATAGCTTTAGCTCAAAGTGAGAGCAACGTGTTTATGTTGTTGTCTTCATTCTCATTATATTCACTTCATTACGTCTTAAGCAGTCGCCTCCTGTGACGTTTATCTCTCTGTTGTTGTGACCCATTTATGAATGACTCCACACTCATTCTCTTAAAGCCTTTATAAAAGAAGAGTGGCGCGGCGTTCAGATTAGCATGATTAATCATTTTACACAAATATTATGAGTCATGGCATGCTCAGCAGCGAGGGGCCAGATAAGATCTTTAAATTACCTGGATGTGGGCTGGATCCAAGCTGGTGCCCCAATTAATCCTCCCCAAACGTAATTAGCGCCGGGGCTAGCCAGCTGCGCACATCACAATACTGGCTAGAACAGAGCTTAAAGACCAAACACTAACACTTTACCCACACAGACTCAGCGCTAAACACGCTACGAAGCACAAAATGAGTCCTTTAGCGGTGGAAGAGCCAAGTACACACATAGTCAGTGAGAGAGAGACACACACACTCATACACTTGCTGCTAGCCACGAGAGCATGACGCTAATCAGACCTTTTGCCTCCGTCACATGAAAGGACAAAACGCTCGGCTGAGTCACTACAATGGCCGCGAGTGTATTCAAAGCACACGGCAGGGGGACAGGCAGGAACTAACAACACCACGCTTTGAAATTTCTTTAATCCACGTCAAGCTCACTGCAAATCACCAGCCACCATCTACAGCCATTACTGAGGCTAATGGTTAATTAAAAAACACACTATCAGCATCGAGAGGGTGCATGAAAGGCAGCGCCACGCTCAGTGGGCCCCCAGCTGCCACAGGTTGAGGACAAAGCTCAAAAACACACACTGCGGTCTCTGTATGAAGAATACTTTAATGTATAGTTAATAAAAAACAGGGTTAAAGTGAGCCACGGATTAGCAGTTAGAGGTTCCCCATAGAATAACAAGGCATTAAAAAGCTAAACAGGCCATGGTTTACACAATAGAACTTTCTATTATATGCTTTTAAAAGTATTTACACCTTTAACTTACATCTTCATAATCATGGCTATGCTCCACTGAGCTGAAATAGGGAGAATAGGGCCTCTGTCATATCTACTCTGAGCTCAGCACTGTGGAAACTGCATTATATAACTTCTGGAGGAGGGCTGGAAACCACCACCACCCACATCTTGATTCCAGGACATTCATTCATTCATTCATTCATTCATTATCTGTAACCCTTATACAGTTCAGGGTGGGTCCAGAGCCTACCTGGAATCATTGGGCGCAAGGCGGGAATACACCCTGGAGGGGGCGCCAGTCCTTCACAGGGCAACACACACTCACACATTCACTCACACCTACGGACACTTTTGAGTCGCCAATCCACCTACCAACGTGTGTTTTTGGACTGTGGGAGGGAACCGGAGCACCCGGAGGAAACCCAAGCAGACACAGGAAGAACACATCACACCCGGAGCGGGAATCGAACCCACAACCTCCAGGTCCCTGGAGCTGTGTGACTGTGACACTACCTGCTGCACCACCATGCCGCCCTGATTCCAGGACAGTGCTGTAAAAATTAATTACACTTTGCGACTGTAGGGGGAGCCCAGGAGCAAAAAATACCAAATCTCTCCCACTCACAGACCACCACAGGAGCTCAATGGTTTGATTAATTCATGGTTCCTCTGAGGTGAACACTGCAAAGCTAGAAGTAAAAGCTTTGTTGTTAGGGGTAACTTTCAGTGCTTAATGAATAAAATAAAGAAAACCAGACTTCATTATACATCATAAGTTTCTCTGGGTGCAGGTTTCCTGCGCTTTCTGTGGGCGTGAGAGATATTCAGCCAAGATTATGTAGGAGCAGTGTCTCCAAACTCAAAGAACCAGCACCTGCAGAGCTCTGCTGCAATGCACACAACTCAGACTCACACAGTACGACCTCAAATACAATACAGGTGCTAATTAAAGATGATGTTTTCACTGCGAGACGTCCAAACAGAGAAACAACCTCAACAACTTCTCCAAATCTGCACTTCCTCGGCTCCATTTTAATAAAAATCCCCTCTGAGGAAGCTAAATTAGCAGCAGTCCATCAACCCCAGGGAACTCATTAGATGAATTCGGAGAAATAAGCACTCTTTAAAAAGTCGGCCTCTTTGAGTCCATTCGAGTTTCAGAGTTGCAGGGCAGTCGCTGATTAAAACTTGCTCATAGTGAAACTATCATCTGGTCATTATGCTGCTGCTAGACGAAAGCTTGGGCTCGTCCATTAAGCCTTAAAGTGTTTTAGCTATTGATTTAATGAAAATATTTAATAAATCACAAATTAAATCTCAAACACTGAATTGCCCACCACAACTCAGCAAGACAATTAGCAGTCGAACTGGTGTTCACGGCGGCTTCTGCGTACCAGAAGCAAATAGCATGCTTTTACCAGAATATGTCCTCTATTTGGGGCCTAAAACATGAGTCAGAGATTTCAAAAATGTTAGAGATTTGTCTTCTGTGGCCTGTAGTCACCATTCTTGGATTCAGTGAATTGTGGCCCTTTACTTCAGAACAAGCAGAAAACAGCAAAGTAATAGCTGAAGTCTCGGGAGTAAGCTGTAAATTTGCGGTTCCACCTTAAATGGTGGAGTAAATACATTCTAGTTCCTAGGTGCTACTGCAATATTTAAGGTGGAACTGGAAGTTTCAAACAAAAAGCAGCAAAATAATAATCTGAATTGAGCTCCATAATCACAGAAAAGTGAGGAGAGGGGGGTAATCTCTGAAGGAGAATGAGGCCCTAAATGTAGCTACAGTCCAGCAGCTCCTCTACTGGTGTAGAGCTGCTACAGAGCGGTGCTAGTCGCCTGGGAATGAAGCCCTAAAAGTCCTGCAGCTCCTCTGATATCACTGCAGACTGGTGTAGAGCTGCTACAGAGCGGTGCTAGTTGCCTGGGAATGAAGCCCTAAAAGTCCTGCAGCTCCTCTGATATCACTGCAGACTGGTGTAGAGCTGCTACAGAGCAGTGCTAGTTGCCTGGGAATGAAGCCCTAAAAGTCCAGCAGCGCCTCTGGTATCACTGCAGACTGATGTAGAGCTGCTACAGAGCGGTGATAGTTGCCTGGGAATGAAGCCCTAAAAGTGCAGCAGCCCCTCTGATATCACTGCAGACTGGTGTAGAGCTGCTACAGAGCGGCGCTAGTTGCCTGGGAATGAAGCCCTAAAAGTGCAGCAGCCCCTCTGATATCACTGCAGACTGGTGTAGAGCTGCTACAGAGCGGCGCTAGTTGCCTGGGAATGAAGCCCTAAAAGTCCAGCAGCGCCTCTGATATCACTGCAGACTGATGTAGAGCTGCTACACAGCGGTGCTAGTCGCCTTGGAATGAAGCTCTAAAAGTCCAGCAGCTCCTCTGATATCACTGCAGACTGGTGTAGAGCTGCTACAGAGCGGTGCTAGTCACCTGGGAATGAAGCTCTAAAAGTCCAGCAGCTCCTCTGATATCACTGCAGACTGGTGCAGAGCTGCTACAGAGCGGTGCTAGTCATCTGGGAATTAAGCCCTAAAAGTCCAGCAGCTCCTCTGATATCACTGCAGACTGATGTAGAGCTGCTACAGAGCGGCTGGTCACGTACACACCCTTTGCGCAAACATTGGTCAGACAACATCTCAGTCATTACTATCAGCTACAGCCAAAAGCCTGAGCCGCAGCTTGTAAATCCATGAAAAGAAAAGGACAAAACAGTTTTAAATAAAAGGTAATAAAACTCTTTAAACCGTTTTTCTGGTTGCTGTTATTATTTAGGGCCAAACGCTGACTGGAAAAGAATGAGATCATCAGGCAAAGATGGTCACCCTGTCCTACAAGAGTTATTGAGAGTTACAGAGATAGAAATCCACATCCAACACTGCCTTTTTAAAGGAAATCCAGGTGTTTCCACTTAGCAGAGGCGCCCTGGAAATTAGCCAAAGATGCTAAAGGCTGACATCTTTCTTCAGACAGTTCTGAGGAACCCTCAGCAAAGACAGCGGGGAACTGACTCAGTCACAGCTTATTAAAGCCCTGTAAAGACAAATAAATATATACGGGATTGACAAGTGTGTGTCAGTGCTTCCCGAGCCACGGTTACATCACCGTATCATCCGGACCCACGGTCCTTTTAGTTATTTATCGTAATTGCACCTGGTCAAGTACACAGACACCTCGTGTCGTTCTGCGTAATGTTTTGTAATAAATCAAGCAGCAGAACCGCCGTGTGCTTCCCATTAAAATCACATTAAAAAGTGTCCGGTCAGCTGCTGCCGTGTTCTCCCGACTGGAGCTCTAAGCTGTTCTCTCAGACAGCTCGGAGAGATTTGAAGAGCGAAGTGTTAAGGATAAGAGAGCAATCTGTCGGAGTGGTGGAATGCCCTTTTTCATTTTTTTTCTTCCCACTGACATTTAACTGGTGGAGGAGGTGAGAGGCTGCTCGACTCCTGCTGAGCTCCAGCTGCCTGCCACCACACACAGCTCTGACAGGAGCAAATACCATCAACCGGAGACATTCTCCCTTCTCTGTGACCTCTCACACACTCCACACACACACACTCTCACAGAAGAGGAAACCAAACAAAGAAATCAGAGAAAGGTGAGTCTGTAACTCCATGTGTTTTTTGATGGGTCTTTAGTTCTGCACTGGGTGGTGTGTGTGTGTGTGTGTGTGTGTGTGTGTGTGACACTGTCCACAGGTGTGTGATTGGGTGAGTGTGTGAAACTGTGAATGGTTCTTCCTATTACAGATAAAAATACTATCTACTGTTGCTTTAACACACTTCACAGCAGCCATGTTTTTACATATTCAGCCTGTAAGGTAAACTCTGCAATAGGGTTTGTGTGTGTGTGTGTGTGTGTGTGTGTGTGAGAGAGAGAGAGAGAACAAACCCCCTGCTGACACACACTGTCAGGTTCATGATGAATGAATGCAATATGCCACCAGTCACCCTACAGAGTCACTCAATAACAGAGAGAGAGAGAGAGAGAGAGAGAGAGAGAGAGAGAGAACAGAACAATAGAGAAGATGTAGGAAAAAAGGAAATAAAACCAGTCAGAGAATGAAAATAGTGGGGTGTTGCAAAGTTTCAGTTGAATGCTGTACACTGAAAATGAACGGTGAGCAGATGAATCAGTGAGTGAACAGAGAGCAGATATGAATCAGTGAGTGAACAGAGAGCAGATATGAATCAGTGAGTGAACAGAGAGCAGGTATGAATCAGTGAGTGAACAGAGAGCAGATATGAATCAGTGAATGAACAGAGAGCAGATATGAATCAGTGAATGAACAGAGAGCAGGTATGAATCAGTGAATGAACAGAGAGCAGGTATGAATCAGTGAATGAACAGAGAGCAGGTATGAATCAGTGAGTAAACAGAGAGCAGGTATGAATCAGTGAATGAACAGAGAGCAGGTATGAATCAGTGAGTGAACAGAGAGCAGATATGAATAAGTGAATGAACAGAGAGCAGGTATGAATCAGTGAGTGAACAGAGAGCAGATATGAATCAGTGAGTGAACAGAGCAGGTATGAATCAGTGAGTGAACAGAGAGCAGGTATGAATCAGTGAGTGAACAGAGAACAAATATGAATCAGTGAGTGAACAGAGAGCAGGTATGAATCAGTGAGTGAACAGAGAGCAGATATGAATCAGTGAGTGAACAGAGAGCAGGTATGAATCAGTGAGTGAACAGAGAGCAGGTATGAATCAGTGAGTGAACAGAGAGCAGATATGAATCAGTAAGTGAACAGAGAGCAGATATGAATCAGTGAGTGAACAGAGAGCAGGTATGAATCAGTGAGTGAACAGAGCAGGTATGAATCAGTGAGTGAACAGAGAGCAGATATGAATCAGTGAGTGAACAGAGCAGGTATGAATCAGTGAGTGAACAGAGAGCAGATATGAATCAGTGAGTGAACAGAGAGCAGATACGAATCAGTGAGTGAACAGAGAGCAGATATGAATCAGTGAGTGAACAGAGCAGGTATGAATCAGTGAGTGAACAGAGAGCAGATATGAATCAGTGAGTGAACAGAGAGCAGATACGAATCAGTGAGTGAACAGAGAGCAGGTATGGATCAGTGAGTGAACATAGAGCAGATATGAATCAGTGAGTGAACAGAGAGCAGATATGAATCAGTGAATGAACAGAGAGCAGGTATGAATCAGTGAGTAAACAGAGAGCAGGTATGAATCAGTGAGTGAACAGAGAGCAGGTATGAATCAGTGAGTGAACAGAGAGCAGATATGAATAAGTGAATGAACAGAGAGCAGGTATGAATCAGTGAGTTAACATAAAGCAGGTATGAATCAGTGAGTGAACAGAGAGCAGGTATGAATCAGTGAGTTAACATAAAGCAGATATGAATCAGTGAGTGAACAGAGAGCAGGTATGAATCAGTGAGTGAACAGAAAACAGGTATGAATTAGTGAGTGAACAGAGAGCAGATATGAATCAGTGAGTGAACAGAGAGCAGATATGAATCAGTGAGTGAACAGAGAGCAGGTATGAATCAGTGAGTGAACAGAGAGCAGATATGAATCAGTGAGTGAACAGAGAGCAGATATGAATCAGTGAGTGAACAGAGAGCAGGTATGAATCAGTGAGTGAACAGAGAGCAGGTATGAATCAGTGAATGAACAGAGAGCAGATATGAATCAGTGAATGAACAGAGAGCAGATATGAATCAGTGAGTGAACAGCAGTAAGACGGAGGAGGAGTGCGAGGAGTAGATCTGAGTGAGTAAATCAATGAGAGAAATGAAGTGAATCTGCAGAAACGCCTCGCAGCAGAGTCTGGACTCACTCAGACATCAACCTCAGAGGACAAGAGTCCTTCACTCAGTCACACTAGTATCGTACTGTATATCCATTCACTCTTTCACTCACTCACTCAGTCACTCTCATATACATAGTCACTGTCTGTATACACACACCTCACTTCCTCTCATCATATATACACAGCCCCTCTAATCATACACATCCACTGTCTGTACACACACGTCTCTCTCTCTCTCACACACACACACACACATCATCATCATCCACTCTCTCTATACACACACACACACACCCGCCTCTCTCTCATCAAACACAGCCGCTGTTCTTCCTCTACCAAACAGTTATTGTCTGTTTAATGCACCAAATAATGAACACGGCTGCTCTCTGATTGGTCAGAAACGTGGCCTCCATTAGCACCAACCTCTGACTCATTCGTTCATTCAACTTCCTGCAGCCTGTGAAGTGTGAAATAGTGTCAGAAGTGTCTAGTCCTTCATCTGTGGTCAGATTCTGCTCCTTCCTGACACTGAAAATGAGTAACGGTTGCTCTGAAAGGAAAATAAAACACACACTCGTGACGGAGCCGTGTGTGTGGCCCAGAGCCGGCATGTGTTTGGGGTCCGTGCTGTTATTCCGAAGGTGTGTCCGTCTCTCTGCTGATCATTATTGACCTGAGCGTGGGGCCAGTCTGACATCGTGACTGATTACCTTCTGTTGCCGCGGGAAACCTGCGAGGGCAGACTGTCGCCGGGGGAGCCGCGCTCAGCACCAATCACCACGGTAACCTGACACGTGTGGCCCACATCGCCACGGTTACCTGACACACATCGCCGCGGTTACCTGACAACCCGTCTGACGTCGGGGCAACGGAGCGCTGAGCTCGACTGGGACAGGAAATGAGTGATCCATCACAGAAATGTCTTCACTTCTCTGTCTTTCCTTCTCTCAGTCAGTCTGTCTCTCTCTCTCTCTCTCTCTCTCTCTCTCTCTCGCTCTCTCTCAATCTCTCTCTCTCTCGCTCTCTCTCTCTCTCTTTCTCCTTTTTTCAATCAGTCTATTTCTCTTTCCTTCTCTCAGTCAGTCTATCTCTCTCTCTCTCTCTTTTTTTTCAATCAGTCTATTTCTCTTTCCTTCTCTCAGTCTTTCTCTCTCTCCTTCTTTCACTCAGTCTCTCTTCTTTCAGTCAGTCTATTTCTCTCTCTCTCTCCTTCTTTCAGTCAGTCTATTTCTCTCTCTCTCCTTTCAGTCAGTCTATTTCTCTCTCTCTCTCCTTCTTTCAGTCAGTCTGTTTCTCTGTCTCTTTCCTTCTCTCAATCAGTCTATTTCTCTGTCTCTCTCCTTTCAGTCTATTTCTCTCTCTCCTTCTTTCAGTCAGTCTGTTTCTCTGTCTCTTTCCTTCTCTCAATCAGTCTATTTCTCTCTCTCTCTCTCTCTCTCTCTCTCTCCTTTCAGTCTATTTCTCTCTCTCCTTCTTTCAGTCAGTCTATTTCTCTCTCTCTCTCTCTCTCCTTTCAGTCTATTTCTCTCTCTCTCTCCTTTCAGTCTATTTCTCTCTCTCTCTCCTTTCAGTCTATTTCTCTCTCTCTCTCTCCTTTCAGTCTATTTCTCTCTCTTTCTCTCCTTTCAGTCTATTTCTCTCTCTCTCCTTTCAGTCTATTTCTCTCTCTCTCCTTTCAGTCTATTTCTCTCTCTCCTTCTTTTAGTCAGTCTATTTCTCTCTCTCCTTTCAGTCAGTCTCTCTCCTTCTTTCAGTCAGTCTATTTCTCTCTCTCTCCTTCTTTCACTCAGTCTCTCTCTCTTCTTTCAGTCAGTCTATTTCTCTCTCTCTCCTTCTTTCACTCAGTCTCTCTCTCTTCTTTCAGTCAGTCTATTTCTCTCTCTCCTTTCAGTCAGTCTCTCTCTCTTCTTTCAGTCAGTCTATTTCTCTCTCTCTCCTTCTTTCACTCAGTCTCTCTCTCTTCTTTCAGTCAGTCTATTTCTCTCTCTCCTTTCAGTCAGTCTCTCTCCTTCTTTCAGTCAGTCTATTTCTCTCTCTCCTTTCAGTCAGTCTCTCTCCTTCTTTCAGTCAGTCTATTTCTCTCTCTCTCCTTCTTTCGCTCAGTCTCTCTTCTTTCAGTCAGTCTCTCTCCTTCTTTCAGTCTATTTCTCTCTCTCTCCTTCTTTCACTCAGTCTCTCTCTCTTCTTTCAGTCAGTCTATTTCTCTCTCTCCTTTCAGTCAGTCTCTCTCCTTCTTTCGCTCAGTCTCTCTCTCTCCTCTCTTTCCTTCTCTCACTCAGTCTCTCTCCTCTCTTTCCTTCTCTCACTCATTCTCTCTCGTTCTCTCACTTTCCTTCTCTCACTCATTCTCTCTCTCCTTCTCACTTTCCTTCTCTCACTCAGTCTCTCTTTCTCTTTCCTTCTCTCACTCTGTCCCCCTCTCTCTCTTTCATTCTTTCATTTCTCTCTCCTACTCTCACATCTCTCTCTCTCTCCTCTCACTCAGTCTCTCTCTTTCTCTCTCTCTTTTTTACCACAATATTCCATTTTCCTTCTCTGTCCTCTCCCTTTCCTTCCTTTCCGCATCATATTCATTCTTCCTCTCTCTCTCTCTCTCTCTCTCTCTCTCTCTCTCTCTCCTCTGTGGGGAGACAGTGAGAGATGAGTGCTGGTTCACTGTTGGTTTTATCAGAGCAGCTCATGGGGCATTTATGACTGTCACTCTGCTGACAACTGAACTAGGAAAGACAAATGGGCTCCTGAAGACAGTGGACTGGGCCCTGTGCGTTCAGCAGCTTTACTCCCTGCGTTTAGCCTAAACGCTTACAACAAGAAGACATTTATCCGCGCCTTCCCCGTGACACATCAAATGTTCACTTACTTCCAGCTTCCGTCACGAGTGTCCGCGCTACCTTCCCTTAACCTTCAGTGAAAATATGACAGCCCAATTGATTCCCTCTCTCCCTCTCCCTCCGGGCCGAGAGACGCTGCGGCTCTTCTTCGAACCACGGCCCTTTCTTCCCTCGTTCTCCAGCGACGGGCGCAATCCTCGCATGTCAGCGATTCTCAGAGTTGGCGTGAAGACAGTCAATTAAGTTCAAGGTGAGCGAGAAAGAGGGAGAGACACGTGTCATCGTTTTAACGCTCTTCGCCTCAGCGGACCGCCCCATCAATCCAGGCCCTGCTGGCTAGGAGAAGCATTATTAGGGACTTTAAGCATGGACGGCTGAGGAGATTTCTATAGGTCCCTTTCTCCTTCCCTTGGAAATATATGAGCATCTTTACATCAGCTACACATAAAGGAAAAGGCCTCGTTTTCAGTCATTCTCACGTTAACGTGTGGATCGGGAGCCCTCCAACACACACACAGTCGAACAAAACTGCCACCTAGACAGTTTTATGTGGGCTGCCTAAGTGTGGGCCTAGAATGGCCCCGCCCCCTCGTCTGAGTCTGTCCAATCACGGCGCTGGACCCGGGTTTATGTGAGAGGCTCGCAGAGAATTCAGAGCACTGGATAAAAACGGAGAAGAAAGAGAACCGAGCGAAAACGGCTAAAGACCAGAGCTTCTGCTCCTCGCTCCTCACTGCTGTGTGCTCGGGGTCGGGGTGAATAGCGAGCAGCTCGTTATCATTTAAAGGAACAGGTGCGTTCTGAACAGGGCTGTTTACACAGGGGGAGAACACTGCTGTGGGGCTCGTGGGGTTTGGACCAAAGCAGTTCCTCTGTGGAGACGAGAGAGCGGTAAATATGTCACCTTCAAACCTCACAATCCAGTGACAGCATCATATCCAGGTTTTGCTGTAGTTAACAAGCTGGAAGCGAAGTCAGTCGCAAATTAGCACTTTTTTCTGGCTGCTGTAGCTGTCCTCGCAGCTGTCAATGCTCCAAGTCCCTATTGGCCTGGAGGGGGATGGAGGGGTTTAGCGAGGCACATTATTGGTCTGTGATTTGGCCCGTCCCGGAGATCATTGGGCGTATCGGTGCCGATGATGGATTGAATTCGGATGCACCTTTCTTTAGCCTCCGCTCACTGATCCATCAGAGGCTGGGTGACTGCTCGGATCCTGCAGGACGCCCCGCTCGCTTTCCTGTTAATTCAAACTTCACTCTATCGATCGGGCGGAAATCAATCCCTCCTAAGTCCCTAAGCCAGAAGGGAGGCAGGGAGGGGTTTTAAAGGAGGAGCAGGAAAGGTATACGCAAAGATGCAGCACAGATTAAACGCAGGAGAGGAGAAGGATGCGGCGCTTTAATGCATACACAAGCGAGCGTTCTCCAAATTAAAATCCTGCGAAAGGCCGGGGAAAGGTGAGAAGAAAAGGAAATCAGGGAAGCTAAAGAGACCCAGCGTGATGCATTGCTCCGTTCGCCGCGGTCGCAGATGAGATTCCTATATTCTTAACCTCTGTTTTATTGAGGTAATACCCAGCTCATTGTTCAGAGGAGGTTTCTGAAGGCGTAATACACTCATACAATCCTCCCACGCAACAAGGGGACACTTATGAAAGCTTGGAAACAAATGCAGCTTTCCAGTACTAACATACCACCATCCTTCAGACGATATGGAAAAACGTGGTCCTCTCTGCGGTCACTAAAGACCCTGGGGCAGTTCCTGGAGCAGAGTTGGGGTGTGACCCTGATGTTCGGGTAAATATCCCTCTGTGGTCACACACTCTGTCCCCCTAGCCACCTCCGTCTCCTCTCGTCCTTGTAGCTGCTGTGTGGTGAGGTCAGCTGCCGGAGTGTAGTCCCTGTGGATGCTGCACGAGGTGGAGGGTGCTCTCTAATGTCTCAAAAACGTAAAGCCTGTCTGTGTTTAAGGTTTCTCCAGCTTCAGGTAAATCACAAACACAGCAGCTTCATCCTTAAAGCAGCACTAGGTACTATTTTTACCTTAAAACTACAGCTTCAAAGTCATTGTGATGCTTCACTGAGCTGTAACAAGGAGAACAGTGCCTCTGTCGTTGCTACTCTAGGCTCACCACTCCAGAAACGACACTATGTAACTTTTGGAGGAGGGTAGGATATCACTGTTGTTTCTTTAAGGGCTTCTAACCAGCTCCACATCCTTTATCACCGGACATCACACACTCACCCATTACACTGTGAGAGCAAAACGGAGCACCTGGAGGAAACCCACGCAGACACAGGGAAGACAGTGACCAGAGGCGGGGCCAGAACCCATGACCCCATGACCCTGGAGCTGAGAGACTGTGACATTTCCTGTTGTAGTCTGTAACATAAACATCTTTAATTACGGAGCTATGTCTGATTAAGTGAACTGCAATCGAACGTAATGCAAAACGACAACTACGAAAAAAACAGGAGTGTACGACTAATGCTTCTCCAGAAAGCGTGACAGACGAGCGGGTTTGGGATCGTAAAGCGCCGAGCTGATGGAGGCTGGGGGCAGAGCTTACTGAGCCATTTCGGAGCGGCGTAATATTTTATTTATGAGGATGCGCTTTGTTTAAACGGATAAATGATGAGGGGGAGAATAGAGAGGCAGTGGAGATCTTTAGCATGCCAGAGACAGCGGAGGAGCAGCTGACCTCAACACCCTTCCTCACTCCGCAGCCTGTAATTGGAGAGTAAGCTTGTGCTGCGGCACTTCAGAGCGTTTTATCTGAACTCCAGGCTGATGGAAACCTTGGACTGAAGGGTGTTTGAGCCTCAGCGGCGCGTCCAGCACTCCTCTGTCCATCCGGGTCATCTGTTCTTTTCCGGAGAGCTCCGGACGTGTTGGATCGCTCGATAACGGCAGACGGAAATAGAAGCCTGAGAGGATCTAAAACGATTCGGCTCCGATTTCGCACAGAGCGGTCTGATCCACCGAGATAAAAAGAGGGGGGTAACTCTGTTGTAAAACACGGCTGAAACAGAAGAAATGGTTTGGAGAAAGATCCTGATTTTACGAAATGTAGTCGATCAGTGAAGTCCCTAAGTCTAAAACCTCGTTTGGCCTCCTGTTGAAAACACTCTCACAGGAGGAGGTTTTTGAAAACGCCGTTTGTCACTGTTCTGATGTGGACGAAGCTAATCGGATATTTTTGGGAAGTGCTGATGTCACACAGCGTGTCTGTCTCTGGCTGAAATGCAAAAAGCTCATCACTCACTCTGTGGTGAAGTACATAAGTCTCTAAAGTACAGTGTACATTCAGCTAGCACTAGACACACACAGATGAATAAATATAAACGATGCTGTATTAGAAACGGGCGGCACGGTGGCGCAGCAGGTAGTGTCGCAGTCACACAGCTCCAGGGACCTGGAGGTTGTGGGTTTGATTCCCGCTCCGGGTGACTGTCTGTGAGGAGTGTGGTGTGTTCTCTCTGTGTCTGCGTGGGTTTCCTCCGGGTGACTGTCTCTGTGGAGCGTGGTGTGTTCTCCCTGTGTCTGCGTGGGTTTCCTCCGGGTGACTGTCTGTGAGGAGTGTGGTGTGTTCTCTCTGTGTCTGCGTGGGTTTCCTCCGGGTGACTGTCTGTGAGGAGTGTGGTGTGTTCTCCCTGTGTCTGCGTGGGTTTCCTCCGGGTGCTCTGGTTTCCTCCCACAGTCCAAAAACACACGTTGGTAGGTGGATTGGCGACTCAAAAGTGTCCGTAGGTGTGAATGTGTATGTGTGTGTTGCCCTCCAGGGTGTATTCCCGCCCAATGATTCCAGGTAGGCTCTGGACCCACCACGACCCTGAATTGGATAAGGGTTACAGATAATGAATGAATGTATTAGAAACATATACTGCTCTGAAACACCTCCGTGTTTCTCTCATGTGTCGTGGTGTTTTGATGCCACTCTTTAAGAGCTACTATCGCCCCCTACTGGACCCAAGTTTTAGTTGTATATGCGTTAATATTTGGAGATATTGTTGAAAATCAACCCACAGCTGCTTTAAATTGTGCCGAATGCTTGTGTATATCATTTAAACATGTGTCATACACCGTATTAACCTTCTGTAAAAATGGACACGATGCATCCGCTTTGGAAGATGGACACTGCAAACCGCAAAATGCACTCCATAGGGGCACAAGTGCAGAAAGGAAGCAGTATCAGGGCTTGGTGTATGACTAGGAGAGGCAGAGCCCGTATACACCACCACACAAGCCTCGCCGTCCACGTTAATCACCACAGAGCACACAAACACACTACAATATGAATAAAATAAAAGCCCTCCCCGACAGTAACAGCTCCAAACACAACATAACCCCCTTAAAAATAAACAGAGGGAGCCACGGTGCATGCTGGGAGCTCCCCCGTGAGTCCCAGCCCCGCCCACCCTCAGGCAACCGCTACAATAACTACAGGCTTTGTGAAAACTGCTGCAACTGCTGTAGCTCAGCTCTGTACCTTTTGTAAAGTGTCATACGTTTATTAAAAGATGAATTAGGAGTTGGACAGAGCCTAGAGCAAGAGTGTGTCTTACACAACGCTAACGAGGGGTTTACGATAAACTGTTGACGGGGGGATGGAGGATAAAGTGTGAGCAAATATGACCAAATCAGTGATTTTTCACTAAACATGTCCTTTAAAACAGCAATAACATTAGCCTATAGGAGTGTGACATTGATTTAGTGTTACAAACTCCCTGACATTTACCTTTACATTTACACTGAAGAACAGGGCCCACGTTAGGTGCGTTTACCACCACCGGGTGCAGGAGAAAAGCGCAGCGGTCTGACATTTATATTCCAAGGTTTTTAAGGGCTGGAGCGCAGCACTGCAGTGGGGGACTGAGGACCAATTAGCGTCGGATGAGGAGGCCTAGCAATGCTACTGTGTGCGTGTTAATCAGTATGCTACTGCAGGTGCATTGTTGCATTACGTATTCAGGCTCCGGCTCGCTCTCCAAATGCACCATAAATTAACTTCTCCAAGGCCCACGACCCTGCGTGCATGGCCCTCTAAAAAGCAGCCTGCCTCTCCCGCCTCGGAAAAGCTTTAAAAAAAAGGATGCTTGTAGCGGGAAAAAAACAGCAAAATAAAGCTGCATCTGTCAGAGGACAAAAAAAATAAATAAATAAGTAAAAAACAGAGAATAAAGGCCTCTATAACCCAGGGTGAGGGTGGCGCGGGCATGAGGCGATAACTATAACCCAGCTGGACTGCAGCTTAGCTGGAACTCCATAAGCCAATCTGATTTCTGTCAGTAAACGTGCTAAATTAGATCAACTATCTATAATAAACTCTCAAACTGGCAGCGGCGAAGCTTAGCTAACTCTTTACACCTTCATTACGCTGAGCTGATCTGGCATGGCCACTGGCAGACCCAGCCAAACACTGCTCCTGCGGCTCAAGCTCAAGCAGCTCCACCACAAGTCAGCGGATGTAATGCGGGCACAGGTCACTACAACTGTTTTATTACGTGGGGCATAATTGCAGGCCTTTGGCTGAGTCCAGCTGACTGTCCTCTGAGTGAGAAGCACGGTTAAACGAGTCATTGGCCAAAGGCATCGCTGTTTTTACCGCAGTATCAATGAAGCATTGTGGCCCTAACTGCTCCCTCTCTCTCTCACACACACACACAGTCTCTGTTTCTCTTTCGCACTCACACAGTCTGTCCCTCCATCTCACACACACATGCACAGTCATATCAGTAAAGTCACAGTCAAGCAGTGATAAAGCTACGCTAACCATGCTTCCTCTGCACTGTGTTAGCGATACAGCGGCTAAGCTCATTAGCATCACCACAACAGAAAGCCTCCATCATCACACACTTGTCTCAGACTTGGTTAAGAGGGGTATTGCTTGTGGTAGATCATCATCTGCAGTATTCTCTGACCACATACTGTTTTATAAACACAGGCGTCTGTCGTGGTTAGGATGTTCTAGGGGCTTCATTTTATCACCATAACAGTGTGTGTGTGTGTGTGTGTGTGTTTATGTGTACGTTGGGATATAATAAACCTTACATAAATAAATGCTGCCCAAATTGCTTTAAAACACATCATTTTAAAATACATCATTAAATAAGTTCAGATAAAGTCAGACTGGTGTGTTTACGTGTTTTTAAGCTGTGGTCAGTCGGCTGCGTTGGGAAGCAGTTTGACCAATGGCGGATGTAGATGCAGGCTGTAGACCAATGACGGCTGTCAGAAGGCGGGGCTTAAACAGACGAGTTTAAAGCGGTGTAAATCTGTGTCAAAAGAAGAGGTGAACACTGACCTGAAATCAGTTCAAAATCCTGGACTAATTACACAACCTTAGCTATTAGCGACATTAGCTTTGTAGCTAACAGTACAGCTCTAAAGAAGGTAAACACATGTCTCCAATAACTGAGGGCATTTGGTGGTTGGGGGAAATGGGGCAAATATGTTTTTCTACCAGAACCATTACTGCATATTCCACCATCGCCTTAGTCCCTTCTGCTTTCAAAGCATTGCTTTCTGCAGCCCATTTGGCCACAGCACAGTTCCCTACGCCAGCGCCGTCTGAATCCAGTCCTCGAGGAGCCCAGGTGGTCCACATTTTACTTCGATCCCAGACTAACACACCTGCCGGGGGGATTTCACAAAACAGGATTGCGCAGGCAGCTTGTTAATTCAGGCTCAAAAGCCAAACCTGTCCATAATACAATGTCCCTACTGCAGTCTTCAGTTTTGGCTTAAGCTATAAAGCTAATTGACACATGCTGCTTTGGGAATAAAACCCACCAAAGCCAAGGCATCAACAATACGCCACAAAGCCTGGCTGGCACAGCTGTGCTGGGAGCAGACAGAAGAGACATGTGGACCGGCTGAGGGTCTCTGAAATAAAGTGAATGCAGACATTGTTCTTAAAGAAACAGGCCTCAGTGAGGTCCAGTTGTAAAAAGGTCCAGACCTCAGGATCTGTGCTTCCTCTCGTGGCAGCGTTGCACACCCCCTGGTCTTTGGACCCTGTAAGACCCACTGGTTTCGAATCAGCAGCGGGAACAATGACTACAACCTGCTCCATCCATTCATCCGTCTTTTAAATGTGAAAAAAATGACGTTATGCTCCTCCGAAATGTACATAGTGCAGTTTCTGCAGTGCTGAGCCCTGAGCAGCACCAACAGGGGCTCAGTGGGGCATTACAATGATTTTGAAGCTGCAAATATAGGGTAAAAAAACTACCTAATGTTCCTTTAACTAATCAATACGATACTAATCACTAGCGCTGCACCTTGGGACACATTCATTCTGATGTTTTTAATTCAGTGCTTTGAAAACTCAGTTCACTATTGCTTTGTGTATTTAAAGCATTTGTCATAGGCATGAAAACTGAACACTGCAGCTCTGTGTGTTATCCTGCACCTCTCTCTCTCCCTCTGTCTCGCCCTCTCTCTCTCTCTCTCTCTTTCTCTCCCTCTCTCTCTCTCTCTCTCTCTCTCTCTCTCTCTCTCCCTCTTCCTCTCTCTCTCTCTCTCTCTCTCTCTCTCTCTCTCTCTTTACCGTGTCTGTGTTTGTGTGTGTGGGTGTGTGAGTGTGTGTGAGCAGCAGCAGTGTGTAAGTGGTTTGACCCCAAGGGCTGTGTTAACGATGTGGGAATATGGAGGAAGCTCCGGGCGCATTAGGGAGAGTGTGCGATTGTTTCTGTGAATGTACGCAAGGGTCTGAGAAGTGCCTCTGTGAGGTGAGTGTGTGTGTGTGTGTGTGTGTGTGTGTGTGTCTGGCACACAGCTCCTGTATCATGCCCTCTCAAGCTCTTATTCAAATTGGATGCATAAATTACAAAAGTTAAACCTGCAGCCGCTCAACAGCCCAGGAAATGCCCAACAGATTCCTTTTACAGCCATCTGTCCATCTCCCACGCCAACGAGCCCCAGCCTGCTCCCGGAGTCGGTGGATCGATAACCTGTGCAGCATTCGTGACTAATTTATAACAAACTCCTCAGACCCGCTGTAGTGGCTCATGCTGGTTTTGTTCTAAAGGAATTCTTCTTTGAATAAATGCGAAAGGAGTGGTCTGAGAAGATTTTGAAGATTATTTTAAACGTCGACAAAAAGATCCTTGACACTGGAACATCGCATTTACAAACAGGGTTCTTAGAAGAAATCAAACACATGAGAGAGAAGGTTGCGTCAGGCGTAGATCCTGTGCCAAGTCGAATGTGCTAATTAGCAAAGAAGAAGTGATTCCTTACAGACGAAATATTCTTCTCCCCCTGTGTAAACAGCCCTGTTCCGAACGCCCGCTTTCAGCACCTGTTCCTTTAAATGATAATGAGCCGCTCGCTGTTCACCCCGACCCCGAGCGCACAGCAGTGAGGAGCGAGGAAGCTCTGGTTTTTAGCCGTTTTCACTCTGTTCTCTTTCTTCTCCGTTCTCGTTTTCTCAGTTTTTACTGAGTGTTGCTGAGTTTAACCTCATCTTCGCGCTCTCACATCAACGCGTGTCCAGCGCTGTGATTGGACAGACTCAGACGAGGGGGCGGGGCCATTCTAAACGTCAGAAGCGGAGCAGAATAAGAGTGGCTTGGTTTATCCTGTGTATTCTGATTTATGCAGCACACGGAAAACTGACACGGGGATCTTGTTTCACCGTGTGTGGGTTGGTGGGCTCTGAACACACACATTAATGTGCACATGCACTGAACAGGTGTTTCCTTCATAATGTGTTGTATCTTGCTTTAACCATTTTTTTAAGGAAAAAAGATGGCTCTTCTCTGGAACAGAAGTGAGACAAAGCGCATGCCTCCTGCGAGCTCAACACACTTGGAGGAGAAGAATAACAGCCTGCATCATGAGGCCTTAGTGGTCATTTGTGTGGCCTCAGCAGGGATCAAACTGACAAAAACCATCTGTCATCCACGTTTGTCATCAACAGCTAATCAACGTTGTTGACTAATTCAACCCATCGTGAGCGTGTTTAGACAGAAAAATCCTAAAATGTTGGAAGGGGACTAACGTCCCACACTGATGCCGTTGAAGATCTTCCAGAGCTGGTCTCAGAGCAGGGCCAGATGGGCCCTCACTACCCCAAACTCCTCAGTAGATACAAGAGATTGAGGGTGTGTTTGATTAGCTGTGGCTCAGCAGGCCGGGGCCCAGAGTTTCCACACGTCAGCCTTTTCTGTGTGTGTCACTGAAGCCTTAGCGCCCCACAGCCGGGGGGCTAAATCCCCGTCTGGCATCGGGCGGTGGGCCGAACCCCAGCCTGGTAACCGGGGGCGGATGTGAGTGGAGAGGGAGAAAGAGAGAGAGAGAAAGGAGAGCTGGAATTGATTCTCTAATCCGCTTCATTATGGGGCGACAGAGTGAGGGTTAGCACCTCACACAAAGGAGGGGTTAGAAAGCAGGGGGGATGAGAGCCTTTCTTTTTCATCCACGCTCTCGCACGCCAGGCCTTCTCTTCTGCATTCCTCCCACGCAGTGTTATTCATCCCTCCATCCCTCTCTACTCTACACCTCTCTTCCTTCATCCCACCATCCCTTTCCTCGAACCGAGACGAACGAACGCACGAACTGCTGAGAAAAGATGGCAGCGTGACTCACCCGGCCGAATGACTCGGGAGCCTCCCGCTGCTTCCACACTTTGGGTGAACCTCTTAAAGTCTCAACCGCCTCTCCTTTCTTCCTTTGCTGGCTTCCTTTCTTACTGTTCCTCCCCTCTTCCTCCTTTGTGGCACCCAGCATGGAGAAAAGAAGCACTCTTCTTAAAGCAAATCAAAGCCAAGCTTCTAGAAAAGGAAGAAGTATGGATTTCAAGCAGTCCTCACATCCTCCGAGGCCTTCGTTCCAAAACAGCGCTCTACTTTAGCTTCAGATGACATATGGCTCCAGCCCTGTAGAGCAACACTGAGACTTCCACATCTCCCTAATTGACCACCCTCCTTCTTTTTTATTTGTGTATCCTTCTCTTTATCTTTGGAATTCGCAAAAGCTTCAGCCCTCAAAATGGTAAAGAGTGAGATAGGCCGCTGGGTTTCTGAGCTTCGCAAGGTTCTGCAATCTCAGACACCAGCTACAGTAAAAATAAATAAATAAATAAATAAATAAAACTACAGTACGTTCACTGAATTTCATCTATATTTGTATTAGCCACCCATTCAGGACACAGCTGAAGGAGTACTACGGAACATTCTAGGTGGGTTACACTGCAGAAGCCTTTGTTGACCATTTCCATATTCATTAAACATCATCAAATGGCAGACCTTGTTTTAGACTTGGATGAGTGATGGCTCTCTCTGGATCCGTGACATTCATGAAGCCTTATTTTTTATTTATTTATTTTTTGAGACATTCACTGTGATAGAGGCAGGTGCAGCTAATCCACTTAATACAGTAATAGCTTCTCCCAGCTGAGCCAATCAGACTGATAGTTTACCCTTCATGGCCAGTTCTCTACGAGACCAAGAGTGATGTGAGAGTAAGGACAGTGCCCCCTGCTCCACAATGCAGTAAAGTGAGTGTTTAAAGACAGACGAACGGATGGAGCAGGTTGTGGTCATTTTTCCTGCGACCGGTTCTGATCCAGTGGGTCTCACAGGGTCCCGAGGTGGGACGTTAATCAAGAACAGCAATGTGAACTGCCGCTACGAGACAGAGCACAGACCCTGAGGTCTGGGAGGAGATTTTAGCAACTGGACCTCACAGTTTTTATTGAATATTTATGATATACACCAAGAACATTAGCAATGACCAAAAACTTAACCCTGTCAGCTCCAGTACATACTTGTTAATACGTTTAACCATTGAACCACCATAAGTTCAGATAGAATGAATGTCTTTTTATACACTGATGATATTGTGGTGAGCACCTTAATGACGTAGTTCACGATTGTGATCAAAAAACACTGTATATAATCCTGATGTCTCCTCTCCATGTGCTGCTCTGGAAACCGCTCTAATGTGTTTACGAAGCCCCAGTGTCTGTACATGGGTAAAAAAACAAAGTGTCTGGGTCCGGTGCTAGGCTTTCTCTCTCTCTGCTCACGGCAGAGAAACGCCATCTGGAGGTTTTTAGACAACGGAGAGACTCCAAACGCTGAAAAGCACCGACCGAGATGAGGATGTTGCTCTATTCCTGCTCCATAGGGGGGCAACACTGACTTATTTTTGCTGTTACAGTTACATTACTTAAGGTGGAACTGACTCTAAACTCAGGAGAGCGCTAACTGCTCGAGTTACACATGAGTTTCTGTGGGAATTCAAACAGTGAATAAAAACTTACAGATAATTTACACTTCAGTTATTCAACTTCACTTCAGCTACAAACAACAGTTCTTTTTTACACACGGTTGAGTATGAAATTAATAACTTCATTCTAAAGCCTCAGCTTTATTTTTACCTCAACATTTTCAATATGTTCTGACAGTTTCACTAAGGTCACTGCTTCCTGTTTTATCTCTTTTTTGTTATAAAGGATTATTAATGACCGTAAATGTGTTTACAGCCGATTTAATAATGTTTTAAACTATATATAAACCTTTATAAGTGCCGTATTATTATTAAAGTTATAATAATTATTAGTCATTTTAAAGAGAAGCGCGAGGCCTGTGGGTTTTGGGGCCAAGCCATTTATTCCCGCTCCCTCTCACCTTTTTACTTTACGTCTCTCCACACCCACAAAACACTGTTCTCTGCCTCTTTTCCCCTCTCGCTCACCCTCCTTTTCTCTTTTCCTCCTCTTACTCCCTCACCTCTCCCCCTCATTCTCTCCTTCATTCTGCTTCTTCTCCCTTTCTACACCTCTCCACTCTCTCCTCATCTTTTATCCCCACCAACTCACTCTTCTCCACCTCCTCATTTCTCTCTCCCTCATCTCATTCTCCCTCACTCCCTCTCTCTCTGTGTCACCCTCCTCCTCCTCTGTACACCTACTCTCTTACACCCACTCTCTCTTTTCCTCATCTTCTCTGTCTGTACACAGGGCTAGAATATTTTTTTTTCTCCTACCAGACTGTAAGGTATAATGTATTATTGCAATGAGACTGAAGCAGTTTTTTCCTCTGGGAAAAAAGCATGTGTTTCTCTCTCTCTCTCTCTCTCTCTACTATTTTATGATCCTGTCACACACGAGCCCCCAAGAGTCTGGTGTTGTCACCTTACAGGTGCGACTGCATTGATGCCCGAAGCCCCAGAGACTTCTGAAGCTATGGGCATTTCATACACAGAGACAAGAAAGACAAAGAACACAGAGAGAGAGAGAGAGAGAGAGAGAGAGAGAGAGAGAGAGATTGTTGTCCTGGGGCATCCAGATGGTATCTATCATCAGTAGTTACTGTTGGTGCGGATGCTGGTGTGCAGTCAACTAGGATAAGGCCTATATCCGTCACATAATGTAAATCATACCCCATACACTCATCAGTATTTAATATTATGGAATTTAGAATCACTCCGCCCCTTCATCTGAGTCTGTCCAATCACAGCGCTGGACCCGTGTTTATGCGAGAGCGCAAAGATGAGGTTAAACTCATCAAAACAGACACAACGAGCGCGGAGAAATAAGAGCACTGAGTAAAAACGGAGAAGAAAGAGAACAGAGTGAAAACAGCTAAAAAGCAGAGCTTCTGCTCCTCGCTCCTCACTGCTGTGCGCTCGGGGTCGGGGTGAACAGCGAGCGGCTCGTTATCATTTAAAGGAACAGGTGCTGAAAGCGGGCGTTCTGAACAGGGCTGTTTACACAGGGGGAGAACACTGCTGTGGGGCTCGTGGGGTTTGGACCAAAGCAGGTCACAGACGCTTCATTAAGAAACAGAACTGTATCGGACAGAGAACACAGTTCCATGGCTCCACAGTCTATTGCTGAGGACTTTGTACGTTTCTGTGGAACTGTAGACCAATGATAAAGCTGTACAGCATTCAACATACAAGTTGTAGTAAATGTAAAATGGAGAATTCATGACTGTTAAAAAGTGGAGAGCAAAAAAAATGTTCCATAATTAATGCTTAAAAATGAAAACATAAATTATAATAAACAATGTATAGGACATTTGCTTTACTAAGTTAGTCAGCACAGGTATGAAGCACCTGAAAGGCCAACAATGGCTAACGGGAACACAGGAGTAGACACACACACACACACACACACACAGAAAGAGACAGACACCAGTGAACACATAGAAGTGTTCACACTCACTCACGTACACTTTGCAATTTGCAGCAGGTGCTGCTGCTGGCGCCTCCTCCCCTCTCTAATTGTTTTCCTGGCTTGGGTAAGAAATTAATTTTGCTAATTAAACAGAATGTATGGGGAAGGCGCCAGAGCAGCTGAGCTGACGCGTTCTCGCCCGACGTTCCAGACGCTCTCGCGCATCCGTCAGTGCGCAAATACACTCGGCCCGCAGCCACACGGCCGAGGCCACCGCGTCCCAAACACCACCACCGCATACATTTACACAGGAGCTGGAAACCAACACTAAAACACACCCCATGTTTCATCATCAGTGGCTAAAAGCATCTTAATATTACCATGGTCTTAAGTGGTAGAGTGTCAAATGTGGTTCTCACTTCCTAATGCTGATGAGTTTTTAGAAAACCTAGCAAGTTCAAGTTCAAGTTCAAGTTCAAGAAGTTTATTGTCATTTCAGCAGTATATAGTGTTTACAGTACACAGTGAAACGAAATAGCGTTCCTCCAGGACCAAGGTGCTACATAAGACAATACACAACATTAAAGTGCGAACGTCTGTGTCCTGCTTTGGTCCAAACCCCACGAGCCCCACAGCAGTGTTCTCCCCCTGTGTAAACAGCCCCTGTTCAGAACGCCCGCTTTCAGCACCTGTTCCTTTAAATGATAACGAGCCGCTCGCTGTTCACCCCGACCCCGAGCGCACAGCAGTGAGGAGCGAGGAGCAGAAGCTCTGGTTTTTAGCCGTTTTCACTCTGTTCTCTTTCTTCTCCGTTTTTACTCAGTGCTCTTATTTCTCCGCACTCGTTGTGTCTGTTTTGTTGAGTTTAACCTCGTCTTTGCGCTCTCACATAAACACGGGTCCAGCGCTGTGATTGGACAGACTCAGACGAGGGGGCGGGGCCATTCTAAAGTCTCTGCACTTGACGTCAGACACAGAGCAGGATCAGAACGACTCGTTTTAGTCCATGTTTTCTGACTCAGGCAGCGCACAGAAAACTGACTGGGTGGTCGTATTTGATCCTTGTAGTATTTTGACCAGAGCTGATAATTGTTCAATGAGCACTGAGACTGAATGAGCTGAATCATTAAGGATTTAACGTGTTTTTTTTTTTTTTTTTTTGTACTGAGGGTGATGATGGCCTTCCGTAATTTAGCTTTTAATGAGTGGAGAATCATCCGTTTAATTGAAAGGCACCAGACTCGAGTGGCAGAGGTGTTCAGAGAGTTCAGTGATGAAGAAAGGCTAAGCATTTATTTTGGGTAAAGGAGATGTCAGTACCTCCTCTCCTGAAGGAGGAGGACTACTCCCTGATTCGACGTGGCTTTAAGAACGTGACTCACGCAAGGATCTGCTCAGCAGAGACACACTATTGTTTCAGAAGAGTTTCACGGGAGAAATAATAAAATGCACAAAGCTGTCTCCGAGCGAATGATGTGGAAAACCAGCCCATTATAAATTAAATCATTCTCCTCCACCACTTCTGAGAGGGAGCGAGAGAGAGAGAGAGAGAGAGAGAGAGATGTAGCTCTGGCTGAGGTTAGAGTTGGAGTGTGGGAAAAACAGCGCTGTGCTTGCTTTGGAAAAGTGTTGTCTCAGTGTGTGGGAGAGAAGCACGTTGTGAGAAAGAATGGATTTCACACTTTTATCAGCTAAACTGAGACCAGATTGAGCTTACTGTGTTATTACAGTAGGTCAGGATGTGAGTGTTGGAAACTGACTCTAGATCAGTTACTAAGAAGCTCATGTAGCTGTAATTGTGTGTGTGTGTGTGTGTGTCTCCAGGATGGGAGAGTTCACCTTCACACCATGCCATGGCCTTGAGCTGCAGCTGGTAGGAGGAGAGCAGATTGTAAACTTCATTATCGTTGACCTCAGAGCAGCCGCAACACCAAACCTTCCCTGAACTGACCCTCCGTATTCAAATCCTCAGAGAGCCAAGAACGCTGACCCCGGATCAGCTGTATTTCTGTCTATAAATCACTGTCAGTCTTCCCATACCCTACATTTTTAATAACACCCACATCCCTGAAACCCAGATCTGCCGTGCTCATGAAATAGTAGCTAAACGTGCCACTACCTTATCAACCTTTATTTTCTTTCACCTCAGAGAATACACTGAGGGTAACCCTCATTTTCACTGTCGCTGACCATTCACAACAAACAGAGATGGAAAAGACAAAAACAATGTTTAATAATCAGCTGAAAACACAGATAAACGTTTAAATTAAAAACAAAAAAGAAGCAAACCTAAATAAAGAAGAAAAGCTTAAAAAAGTATCAAATTAGCATTAAATTTTTAAGATAACAGAAGAGAAGATAATATTTTAAAAACAAGTATAAAATAAATAATAAAATAAAGGTAAAAGGAAGTTTTTCAAAGCAATCAACAAAGTGTTTAAATTCAAAACAAAAGAAGAATGAGATCAAAAAGCAGATTAAACCTCAATTAATAAAAATTACTGAAATGAAAAAATTTAATATCTTTTAATTAATAAAACAACATACGAACAAAAATATGAAAGAAGAGTAAACAAATATAAAAATGAATAAAATCTAAAAACGCACCTGTACAATCCATAAAGGCAAACTAACACACCCCTGTGGACAGTAACACACAGCCGCTCCACCTACAAATGTGTGTTTGGACTGCAGGAGGAAACTGGAGCACGTGGAGTAAACCCACGCAAACACAGAGAGAACACACCACATTCCTCACAGACAGTCACCCGGAGGAAACCCACGCAAACACAGAGAGAACACACCACACTCCTCACAGACAGTCACCCGGAGGAAACCCACGCAGACACAGAGAGAACACACCACACTCCTCACAGACAGTCACCCGGAGGAAACCCACGCAGACACAGGGAGAACACACCACACTCCTCACAGACAGTCACCCGGAGGAAACCAACACAGACACAGGGAGAACACACCACACTCCTCACAGACAGTCACCCGGAGGAAACCAACACAGACACAGGGAGAACACACCACACTCCTCACAGACAGTCACCCAGAGGAAACCCACGCAGACACAGAGAGAACACACCACACTCCTCACAGACAGTCACCCAGAGGAAACCCACGCAGACACAGAGAGAACACACCACACTCCTCACAGACAGTCACCCAGAGGAAACCCACGTAGACACAGGGAGAACACACCACACTCCTCACAGACAGTGACACCATGTCCAGCTTCACCATGCTAATGTTTACAGACACTGTCACAAGTATCAAGATCAAGATTTTATTTAAGGGATATGGGCTGTTTAAGTCAGGCGTGATATTCCTATCAAGACGAGTGTAACAAACCTACTATGAGAAACTTCAGGCACCACTGCTCCCACAACACTCTCGGCTATCCGTCTCATTAAAGCGGAGCCACTGCTTTATTAAATCAAGCTTCTCTGGAGGAAGACGGACTGATTCCTCCCTCCTGCAGCTGCAGTTCTGGTATTTTGAGAACTCGCCCCAGACAGAATTAGTAAGAGAAGAGAGTATGATTTTTTTTTCCCTTCCCTCCGGGTCACTATCTCACTCCCATTAGCTTTGGGATGGAGCTAGAGCTCGCTACGCTAACTCGATGAAGCTAATTGAGGAGCTACATGCTTCGTTTGATAAAGAAAAGCAAAAAAAAAAAGTCAATTCGACCTGCGGTGAAATAACGGCTGAAGAGCAAAAATATTGAATCTCTGCTGAGGCGTCGGATCATGGCCTCGTAGGAGAATAAAGCGCAAAGCCATTTTTCTGAACGGGAAACTCCACTGATTTTTCTAAATTTCTCAGTAGCTGAGACATAAACAGTCTTTCTGATTCCTTTAATGGCATCAGGGTCAACTTGGACAAATCAGTGGCTGATTTAGTTTGCGGGACAACAAACACACACACACACACACACATTTTCGTTTTTAAAAGTCTTCATACACTGTGTACAAAATATAGTCTGCCCTTTGTAGTGGTACGCAGGAATTCCTGATCCGAACCCAGCAATGAATACAGCTTTAAACCCAAACCTAACCATAACCTACTCATAACACAAACATTAAGTCTAAACTTCTAATGGTTTACAGGACTGTCTCCTGTGTAACGTTCTCCCACAACAGTTTACAACACTGTTTCTGTGAGACAGTGCCACCAATGGAGAGGAGTTCACAGTAATCATTAAGTAACGGACAATCATAACAAAGAAATCCTATGAATACCCAGGTTGTTCTTTTTTTGTCATATATTCCCATTGTCGGTGGCACGGTGGAGCAGCAGGTAGGTGTCGCAGCCACACAGCTCCAGGGGCCTGGAGGTTGTGGGTTCGATTCCCGCTCCGGGTGACTGTCTGTGAGGAGTGTGGTGTGTTCTCTCTGTGTCTGCGTGGGTTTCCTCCGGGTGACTGTCTGTGAGGAGCGTGGTGTGTTCTCTCTGTGTCTGCGTGGGTTTCCTCCGAGTGACTGTCTGTGAGGAGCGTGGTGTGTTCTCCCTGTGTCTGCGTGGGTTTCCTCCGGGTGACTGTCTGTGAGGAGTGTGGTGTGTTCTCCCTGTGTCCGCGTGGGTTTCCTCCGGGTGACTGTCTGTGAGGAGTGTGGTGTGTTCTCTCTGTGTCTGTGTGGGTTTCCTCCGGGTGCTCCGGTTTCCTCCCACAGTCCAAAAACACACGTTGGTAGGTGGATTGGCAACTGAAAAGTGTCCGTAGGTGTGAGTGTGTGTGTGTGTGTTGCCCTGTGAAGGACTGGCGCCCCCTCCAGGGTGTATTCCCACCTTGCACCCAATGATTCCAGGTAGATTCTGGACCCACCGCGACCCTGAACTGGATAAGGGTTACAGATAATGAATGAATGAATATTCCCATTGTGTCTCACTGAGAAATTCAAGGTGGGGTCGGGTGGAAGCTAGAGGCCTGGGGCAGGGTGTGGAAGTATCTATTTATCAAGAGCACACTTTGTACAGTAGTAACATAATCAGTAAAATCAGCCACACTATGAAGTGCCACCAAATCAACCACAAATCATTCCATCTACAGACGTAATGTATAATAGTATTAAAAGAAATTATATATATATATATACATACACACACACATACACACACATATTTGCATATGTTTTCTGTTAAAACTAAAGTAAACAACATCAGTGGCATCAGGTAAAGTGTTCAAACCCGTTTCACCCGTTTCCTGTAAAATAGTTTTTAAAAAGCATTAAACTCTTCAGACGTCTGGTCCCCATCATCACCACTGTGAACAATTCTAACCCCATGTTCATCCAGAGGGGAGCATTTCACCTCCGAGCACCCTGAACGTCTCTGTTTACATATTAAAGCTTTAATTACACTGAATCATTTAAAAAACTCTCAGTGCATTCCCCTGTAAAACTTTACATATTTCCCAGACACACTCTTAATTACAGCCTGTTCCCCTTCCCTTCGCCTGGTGTTTTCAGCGTCCAGACAAACAACCACCCGACGAAAGGCCACAGCCGTCAAACCCCAGCCTCTCTCTAACAAACCCGCAGCTCGGGCGAACTTTTATGAATTGCTGATGTGCAAATACAAACGATTCTGTCTCACAGTGCCAATTAGACCTGGGCTTCAGCTGCAGCTTCTGTGGAGTGTCGCGATACGGCGACAGAGCAGCGCTGCGGAGATAAATGACCGGTTTTAATTAAAGGGCTCTTAGCCTACTTTTATTTCCCCCCTCTCTAGAGGTCCACTTCTGATATTCGTGTGGGTTTATGCACTCAAAACTGTCACAATTCATATTTATTTGAGCATTTTCCAGCCTCTCTTTATCCCTTACTCTTTATTAACACACCCTTCAGACTGATGAAGTTATATAAGCTCTGTTCTGATTGGCCGTCCTTTATTGTGCATTATTTTTAAAGCAGGATTGTGAATGGGGAAGAGCTGGTGGAAATAGTCTGAAAATAGTTCTTGCTGCTGGAGCTTAGTTTCCACAAATGGACTGGATAAAACACACACTCCAACTACACACACACACACACACTACACACTGAAACACACACACACAAACATTGCACGCACTCGCATATGCTCACGATACACTCTGAAATGATTATACACACACACACACACACACACACACACACACACATTCACTTAATTAAGATTCACTAATGGAGGAACAGGTCTGAAAAAAAAAAATATATATATATATATATATGTATGTGTGTGTGTGTATACGTATGTGTGTGTGTGTGTGTGTGTGTGTGTGTATATGTGTGTGTGTGTGTGTATAAATATGTGTGTGTGTGTGTGTGTGTGTATATAAATATGTGTGTGTGTGTGTGTGTGTATATAAATATGTGTGTGTGTGTGTATAAATATGTGTGTGTGTGTGTGTGTGTGTATATAAATATGTGTGTGTGTGTGTGTGTGTGTGTGTGTGTGTGTGGTGGGAGGAGGATGGGTGTGTGTGCATTGGTTTGTTTCGGTCTATTTTCTGTGATTTTATTTTAAAACAATTTGTTGGGTTTTTTTAAATATTTTTTTTTTCTAAATTTATTTCTGCAATTCTGTGTAAAAATGTACATAAACACAACGCTAAACACAGTAACACATAAAGAAAGAAACTGAAGAAATAAAGACATGAATAAACCTTGCTCTGACTGTTGCATTTATACAATCACAGCCCTAACTCTGTTCTGTCTTTAAAATAAATATCAACTCCAGCAGACGCAGCCAGAAACACACAAGGCCCAGAATAGAACAGTCAACAAAGAAAGAGAGAAAGAAAGAAGGCCAATGAGAAGGCTCCATATGGGAGCAGTCAGGACAGCTTTAACGAATCACAGCACTCGGTCTCTGAAGGTTTCGAATTAACCTGCGCGGTTATAAATCGGCCTCATTAAGAGGAAAACCACGCAGCAGCCAATGGAAGCAGAGCTAAATCATGTTGCAAAGTGTGTGGGGGTGAATGTAAAACACACACACACACACACACATTCCCTGAAGACACTGCTGAGATCAGGAATTCATCTTGGGCTCCCAGAGGATCTTGCAACCCTCATATAGGCCTAGAAGCTGAGCAGGAGAGACTAGGTGCATTTTCAGGGCGAGATTTCAGTCGACAACACGATGAAAAAAGAAAAAGCAATATCTCAACTGCCCTTCAGCGAGTTTCTCCACAAAATACAGCATCAGATCAGATCTTCAGACGACTGACCACACACCACAGATCCCTGCAGCACCGTCGCTATCGAGTATATGAGATAAGAACGTATAGACTCCATCTTTAAAAATCTGAATGGTTATTTTATGTTTAAATAATGCCTCAACTAGAAAAACCTACACTTTAATTGGATTAAAATTATTCCGAATGAAAATAACAGTTTTGGACCATTTCAACTGATCGATTTGGCAGCAAATTGTGTCTGCATGGGTTTCCTCCGGGTGACTGTCTGTGAGGAGTGTGGTGTGTTCTCTCTGTGTCTGCGTGGGTTTCCTCCGGGTGACTGTCTGTGAAGAGTGTGGTGTGTTCTCCCTGTGTCTGTGTGGGTTTCCTCCGGGTGACTGTCTGTGAGGAGTATGGTGTGTTCTCTCTGTGTCTGCGTGGGTTTCCTCCGGGTGACTGTCTGTGAGGAGTGTGGTGTGTTCTCTCTGTGTCTGCGTGGGTTTCCTCCGGGTGACTGTCTGTGAGGAGTGTGGTGTGTTCTCCCTGTGTCTGCGTGGGTTTCCTCCGGGTGACTGTCTGTGAGGAGTATGGTGTGTTCTCTCTGTGTCTGCATGGGTTTCCTCCGGGTGACTGTCTGTGAAGAGTGTGGTGTGTTCTCTCTGTGTCTGCGTGGGTTTCCTCCGGGTGACTGTCTGTTAAGAGTGTGGTGTGTTCTCTCTGTTTCTGCGTGGGATTCCTCTGGGTGACTGTCTGTGAGGGGTGTGGCGTGTTGTCCCTGTGACTGTGTGGGTTTCCTCTGGATGCTCCGGGTTCCTCGGTCCAAACACACACTGGTATGTGGAGTGGCCGTGTGAAACAGTCCAGAAGCACGCGTGAGTTAGTGACTGGGTGAATGTGGGCCCTGTGCTGGGTGTGTTCCTGCCTTACTCTCAGAATGAAGCACTTACAGAAGATGAATGAATGAACGAATGAAAAAACAGCTACGAAAATGAGGTTTCATTTAAACAAAAATGTAAAACATCCGTCAGTCGACGTTAACACCAGTCGACGTAAATGCTTTTTTAAAAATCAAATCAATAAACGTGGTAAATGAAGGTTAATCGATTAATCGTAACAGCCCTGGTCCTGCAGGTAGGGAGTGAGAGAGGGTTATTTCCGCTGCGTGTGTGGGCCAATCTCGTCTGGGAGATCTCCGTAGAGCACAATCTGTTCATCGGACTTTGGTCACAGTGTGACACTTCCTGATCTCCGTTTCATACACACGGCACAGAAGACCACCTCCTCAGATAAGCCCCACTGACCCAATAAGCATTGATTACTGCGACTCACTGATTCAATTTAAAAGCAGATGGGGTCAAAAGGGGCCAATCAATCAGGACGTCAAGCAGAGGCCTGGTAAAAAATGATCTATGGTCCAACTGATTAGGAGCTTATTCTCGCTTCAGTGCAGGGTTTATTTACAACTAGATCAGCTACTCATAATCCTCCTTCTAGACCAAAGAATATAGATCAGAAGACCAAGGCGACCAGTGGAAAACTCTTGTGTTTAATAAATGAAAAGGTACATATTATGAATATCTCCCTTGTTCAGTGCATGTTTACATTAATGTGTGAATGTGGAGCCCACCAACCCGCAAACTGTGAAACAAGACACCACCAGTCAGTTCTCTCTGCGCTGCGGGATGGGATAAAACGAGTCGTTCTGATTCTGCTCCGCTTCTGACATCAAGTGCAGTGACCTTAGAATGACCCCGCCCCCTCGTCTGAGTCTGTCCAATCACAGCGCTGGACCCGTGTTTATGTGAGAGCGCAAAGACGAGGTTAATAAGAGCGCTGAGTAAAAACGGAGAAGAAAGAGAACAGAGTGAAAACGGCTAAAAACCAGAGCTTCTGCTGCTTGCTCCTCACTGCTGTGCGCTCGGGGTCGGGGTGAACAGCGAGCGGCTCGTTATCATTTAAAGGAACACTCAGAGAGTGGCTCTGCCAACCTTTTAAAGCTGTGGTGTTTTCAGGTTCCTGTAAAGAGTGTGTTCATATTCCTCGCAGCATATTAAACCTGACATGCCTTGATTAAATCAGGGCTTCGTCATTCAGAGCTGTGATTGTTCAGGATGCTCACAGCACACCGTAATGAAGACTGTCAGTGTTTGGAGGGCTCTGCTGCATCAGTACGGCGAAACCCCAGCGTTGTTCTAATCAACATTATGTAACTTTATATTCCTTATCCATTCCTCTTACGAACACACAGATCAGGCCACTGGGTCCTAACAAATCTTCAGCATCACGTTAGAGGTTTCCTTACGTACGCTAACTGGGCCGAACAATGCCGTGCCATATCAGAATCACAAAGGCCAGTACCGTAATAAGGATTAGCAAAACACTACTCTGCTGATCGCGTGTAGGTTAACAGCAGAGATTCTGTGGTCATTTCTGAGAGGCATTAAAAGCTCACACTCACGGTTATCCACTCAGTGTAGGAGGGCTGAGGTCAACAGCTCTCTGCGCATTCAAAGGCCACACACACACACACACACACACACACACACACACGCACTATATTCACCAAAAGGGAAGAAATACAGAGCGAAAAAAACCAAAAACAGCCGCACAGACCAAGTCACGCTGGAAACAAAACACGCAGTGACAACCAATTAGAGCAAAAGCATGTCGCTCCTACCACTCTCGCCCCCGAGCTGAGACGGGAAGTCAAGCCTCCGTCTGTCAGACACGGAGCTGGTGTGAGGGATATGTACGCATATGTTCGCCTGTAAAAGTTTGGACACGCCTGGTCAGTGAAACTGAACACATCTACAGTGAGCACTGAGAATCTATTCTATCTGTGAACACAAGCCCCATCGCTATCAAGAACGCCGCCGTGTGTTTCTCTACAGTCAGCCATTTCACAACAAAACCACTCTGAGCATCTTATTTATCATTAGGATGCAGACACTAGGGACGGATGATCTACCAAGAACATCACCGTGGATCTGAGACAGCTCCGTGTTGCGCATGTTTTGCATTTAAAAGGAGGCTGTAAAGGGTTAAGAACTGAAGTTAGGGCTCGACAATAATTCAATATCGATAAATAATCGCAATATAAACTGTTTCGATAACAATTAATGATTTTTAAACACATTTTCTATATTTTAAATAAACATTATTTACAGCATCCGCCACTGGCTGACGGTCATTAGAGGGCGCTGTTGTCAGTTCATTCCTTCATTCATTGTCTGTAACCCTTATCCAGTTCAGGGTCACGGTGGGTCCAGAGCCTACCTGGAATCACTGGGTGCAAGGCGGGAACACACCCTGTAGGGGGCGCCAGTCCTTCACAGGGCGACACACACATTGTCAGTTAATTAACGCAATGTAAAATTTTGTATAAAATGTATGAAGGTTTATGTTTGAGGGTGATGTCATGTTTCTTGTTTGTTTTTGGACGTTCTTCAGTGGATTTTAAACGGTCCATATCGATATCGGGATTATATCGTATCGACAGAAATTACGAAATAAGGAAGTGTTCCAATAGAGAAGATGAAACATAATCAGGGTCTAAAACGCATCCAATAAAATCTGGGCCACATTCACAGAAAGCATTCCCTCCTCACGCGACGCCACCTTCCTACACCCCCTCAACGTTCACAAGATTCAGCCAATGTTTAAACGTCCGTACGTAAAATGTGCGGAGCCGTGCAACGAAACTGTGCCTCAACATTAAACCCGTCCAAGGCGGTGAAGACACACACAACCTCGTATGTGTGAATTGTGGGGACATTACATAGACTTGCATTCATTTCCAGAGGCCTACCAAGCACTACTAGCTTAATGATTTACAAGGTGGGGAGCAGCTGACGGTCCCCGCAATAAAGAGAAGTCCTCACAGCATTAATGTGTAAACAGGTTGGGTCCCCACAAGGAGATATATTCCTGGTACGTACACCCACACACACCCACACACACACAAACGCATACGACACCCTCAGAGTGGCAGGCGGCCATCCCAACGCCAAGGGAGCAGTTGGTGGTTCGGTGCCTGGTCCAACAGCACCTCTGCCGTGGCGGCAATAACTAAGTCGGTGATGCTTCTGCGTTTAGTTTTATCCATTTTGTTCTTCCTATTGTCCTTGGGGTGGGATGGAGGGGCTCAGAACCTATAAATAAAGTATTTAGAAACACAAAAGACCGCCTGAAATGACAAACACTGGAACGCAGATGTTGAATAAACCATCTGCCGATAACAACAGCCTTCTGCTTCCTGGTACACGCTGGCCTTTCATTTTTATTACGCCTAATTCCACACAAATATCACCTTCACTTCACAGCTCCCAGCTCCACACTCATTAGTCAGGCAACATCTTTTTAATCTTAATTGCTTAAGTTGGATTTTCTCCAAGATATCACGGGGACACTGAATCGCGAACAAGCCGTGGGTGTATCCTAACGTCCCCTTGCTCCAGCGAATAATCTGACCATGCAAAGCCAATGAGATGAAAGCTATTAACACAAGGACAAGGCCAGCGTTCTCCTCCTCCTCCTCCTCCTCCTCTGGAGCCCTTCACATGTTCTCAGGGGCTGAAGAACCCTCTCGCGTTTCAAACGCTTCCCTCCCTTCGCCGAGATCACCCCAATCTTATCGCGGCCTTCCTAACTCGAAGGAGAAAGGGGACTTTTGCTTCGTCTGGCATCCGGCAGAGGAACGAGTCTATGAAAAGCAATGAATGAATGAATATATGAATATCTGATCCCATCTCTCCGGCACGCGTGCATTCACTCTCCTCCTATCTGTCTCCCTCAGCGGTGAAGGCATGGTAGCTGCACTTCAGACACATTGTCGCGCATTTAAAAACAACAGGGGACGGCTATTTCACCTTGAGAAGTCTCCGGAGAGAGGCCAGGCGTGGTAATGATTCATTTTCCCCCCCTCGCTGACACTCGGTGTGCCCCGAATCCCAACAACACGAGCCTGGGCTGTAGACGCTTTAGTGGAAAACCATCCCAGGTGGCGGGACCCTGTCCGCCCACGTCCGGGCACACGCGTGGCACGAGACGGGGAGGCTTCACGCGGCCGAACGGCCCGAGGTTCAATCCTCTGCGTCACTCACCTTCCCCCTCGCGTCCGAACACAGCCCATCAGCTTCGGCAACGTCCTCAACATCCAAATCCAATCCCTTCAATTAGCTGCTAATAGGATTCCTTATTAGGAAAATGAATTAGAGTGGAGTTAATAATTTAGGGACGGCGCTCCGCCTCACTCCGAGAGCCACTAACTAATCAATTAGGCTAATAAAAAGAGAGAGCCACTGCAACGTCCTTACACTCCGTGCATCCTCTAATGCATTATGCATGGGCTGTTTTGGAAAACCAAAGCCTGCTTCCTCGGAAGAGCATCCTCGCGAGTTGAAAGGAGCGTGTAATCCGTGCGATTCCAGACCAGCCCCAAACACTTTACCGAGGGGGTGCTCACACAAGCCCGGGCTTTTTTCGCCTCCGAACAAAACGGAAAAGGACAGATGAATCCGCTCACTGTTCCCGGCCGCTGGAGTGGACCGTCCAGCTGCGCGCAGGGAGAAACGGGAGTGAAGAAAAATGAAGCATGGGGGGTCAGTAGAGACAGCTCCGTTTGCCACAACCACGGCATGCAGCCTCTGATTATTGTTATATGTTAATGATCCGGTACCTGATCCTGGGGACGTGGGTGTTAACGAACACACCGGTTTGCTCCGATTAATCAATCAGGACGGTGCTCTGAACCTGACGATTAATCAGTCATTAAGATATCGATGGAGAACACGGCTTAAGAGTGAAGTAAACAGACCCCATCCCGATTAATCGGGCCAGTCTTAGACCCACACGCATATTTCAGAGGCGATTAATCGGATTATTCGATGCTCTGGCTTTGCTTTAAGAACAGATGCACCTCCTTAAACCACAGGGAAGGTGATAGAAGCTTAAGAAATACACATATAAGCATTTAAAATAACAGTAGTTATAATAAATCAACAACAACAACAACAACAACAGCAGCAGCATTAATAATAACATAAAATAATTGCACTTGCACTCACCTACACAGTGAACGTCGAGCTCCTATGCGCGCACCACCGGGGGCTATAGCCACTCTATCTGCCCCTGCTGAGGATGCCCCTGCCCCGAGGGCTGGGGACGTGTGTGTGTGTGTGTGTATATGTGTGTGTATGTGGTAGGGGTAGGGGGTGATTTCTTAATTAATGCCCCCCGTGGGTGAGTGGAGGAGAGTCCGCGTAAATCCTTCGTGTCGTTACGCGCGTCCTGGCGCAGATACGCATCCTTTGCGCGCACGCTCCCGTGCCATCACGCCTTCCTCTCTTCTCCGCCCTCCTCCTCCTCTTCCTCCTCTGTCCGCGCCGAGGGTCCGCACGAAGAGAAACAGGTTTAGGGAAAAGAGAGGGAGAGAGAGATAGAGAGAGAGGAGAGAGAGAGAGAGAGAGAGAGAGAGAGAGAGAGAGAGAGAGAGAGAGAGAGAGAGAAGGAAGGATGAAGCGGCTGCGGATGCTGCGTCGTTAAAGCGCGGAGAGAGCTCGAGCCATCGCCGCCGTCCGCCGAAGAGCAACACACAGGAATGCCAGAGCAGCGCGAGCGAAGCGCAGCCTGGAGGAGCTGAGAACGGGTTGCCAGATGTTGCCTCCAGAGACACGCAACAAAAAATATATATATATATACATATATATTTCCCGAGAAGAATCACCCTGCGATCAATGCGATTAATCGAATATTCAAACAGTTAAATAAACCTAGTGACTCCAAATAATTAATGACTAATTGATGCTGATAAATCCAACGCTAATTATAAAAACCAATGAAGTCAAATAATCAATGATTCTAAGAGGAGTTGGTCGATTCCCTGTGTCGATTCGTGTGTGTAAAAGTCGTGAGACTGCGATTAACTCATGAGTTTTTCATGATGAAGAAGTGTATGACAGTGTCACTGCTAAATGGGTGAACACATGAATGTAAACCAGATCTAATAATAGTCAACATGATTAACAAACTGTACCACCGAACGTCTATATTGATCTGTTTAACCTCATAAACTGCCCTCAAGTCTTCGCCAAAACTGCCATATTTAATAGCAACAGCAAATAAAGCACATGATTAAAGGTTAAACAGCTTTAAAAAAGTAGCACATAAACTTGAATAAAACATTTTAATATGATTTCTGAACCTCAGCATTAGCTTAATTTATAATCAGCCTGTTTAAATCATTAAGATATAAATAGCGCTAATCAAAATGAGCTAGGGGGATTCATTAAAAGCTACTGAGTGGAGAGAGAGTATGTGTACAGAGCTTGAAAAATGCACATTAAATCCGAAGGATTACTTTTTGAGACCAATCTGGCAACCCTGCTCTGAAGCACACGGCGGATTGAGCGCGGACGCTGCAACACAGTTCAGTCAGTGAAAGGACGCGAGCGCCCCCTAGCCGTTGTTAGTAACACCGCTCCTGTCTTAAGCCCTCTCTCAAACCCAGAAGCGGTTCCACTGAGCAGGATATCTCAGTTTAGCCAGATAACTTAAACCTGGAGTCAAATGTTTAATAGGAAAAGAGCCAAGGGTCGTTGCTATTGGAGAGTCCTGTCCTAGCTAACTACAAAAACCCTGCTTTTTCATACAGAGTGTAAACTCATTTATAATGTCCTTCACCTGGTCCAATGAGTTCAAGACTCCAGACACCCAGGGATAGGTTGAGTTTATTTGAGTTACTCATGAAGAAGGCAATTGGGAAATGCTATGCTAGCTTTTAAGCTAAGCTTCAGCTGCTAATACCAAAGATAAAGAATATCACAATATCACAGCTTAAATGTTTAAATTATGTTAAAATAATTGATCAATTCAGAAGTTTATAATTTTTTTAAAATCATTTAAATCCCTTTAAAGGTTACAAGTAAATTTTGGGCTCTGACACCTTAAATGTCAATGTTCTCTGGGGTATTCTGGGTTTAGCCAGATAAATAAAGCCCAAGGCCAAGTGGGAATGTTCCTGAGCTCTTATTTTATTGAAAAAGCTTGACTTTGGGCTTAAATTATCTGGCTTAACTGAGAAATCTGCTTTGTGTACAGCCTTCACACAAACATTGAATGTAAACTGAGGCTTGAGACGGACTTGGACAGGTAAATAAACTGCTGGAAACCAAAATAAAAGCTTCTTTTGATTTACGGAGTTTGTTTGTTTGTTTTTTTACTGGGTTATTTTAAGCTCAATTCGCCACGCCCACTCCAATTAATTACTGGCTCAGTCTCAGCTGGCACTCTACTCCCTACTCCCTGCTTAGTGCAGCACATAAATCATGAATCTGATCTCATACGCCCTAAAGAGTGCACTAAACACTAGACAGGGAGTTATGTAGCTTTTGGGCAAATATTAAAAGACTTTTATTGTGAAATAATGTACCATTTAGACTCAGAAGCCCTTATTTCATGCCTTAATCTTTCTGGTCCATTGTAAAATGGGGAGGATTTTCAGGGGTGGTGCCCCCCACACCCTTCAACGTTCAGACATGTGTCTATATGTTGTTTACACACTATATGTTGTTTACACTACATTTTCTAAACAATAATTTCAGTATGGAATTTATAACACGGGCGGCACGGTGGCACAGCAGGTAGGTGTCGCAGTCACACAGCTCCAGGGACCTGGAAGTTGTGTGTTCGATTCCCGCTACGGGTGACTGTCTGTGAGGAGTTGGTGTGTTCTCTCTGTGTCTGCGTGGGTTTCCTCCGGGTGACTGTCTGTGAGGAGTGTGGTGTGTACTCCCTGTGTCCGCATGGGTTTCCTCCGGGTGACTGTCTGTGAGGAGTGTGGTGTGTTCTCTCTGTGTCTGCGTGGGTTTCCTTCAGGTGACTGTCTGTGAGGAGTGTGGTGTGTTCTCTCTGTGTCTGTGTGGGTTTCCTCCGGGTGACTGTCTGTGAGGAGTGTGGTGTGTACTCCCTGTGTCCGCATGGGTTTCCTCCGTGTGACTGTCTGTGAGGAGTGTGGTGTGTTCTCTCTGTGTCTGCGTGGGTTTCCTCCAGGTGCTCCGGTTTCTTCCCACAGTTCAAAAACACACGTTGGTAGGTGGATTGGTGACTCAAAAGTGTCTGTAAGTGTGAGTGTGTGTGTGTTGCCCTGTGAAGGACTGGCGCCCCCTCCAGGGTGTATTCCAGCCTTGCGCCCAATGATTCCAGGTGGGCTCTGGACCCACTGCGACCCTGAACTGGATAAGGGTTACAGATAATGAATGAATGAATGAATTTATAACACAGCACTGTGTTCTGGATAAATACAGGTTCCTCTTGTTCCACAGACAGAAGCTTGGATGTAAGTGTGAGATTCTTTTCAGAGTGAAAGGTTGCTATAAAGCCATGTTCAGTAGACTTCGCAAAGACTTGCTCAAACACAAACTGTGTTCCAAATGGCTCCCTGTACTCACTATTTCCTACATTACTCACTGTACAGTGCACTATTCAGGAGAATAGTGAGTGATTTCAGACTCTACCTCATGCAGGTTTTTACCAAACAGCATAGTGTATTATGGGTATCTGCTGTCCGCTAAAGTACATCAAATGTACACCGCTTATTGTGGTGCATTGTGGGATTGTTTGAGTGCACTGAAGCTTGTGCTCTGGGTTTTTGAACACCACTACAAAATGGAGGAATTAACCCTAATATAGTGCACTATATAGTGAACAGAGCACAGTGTTAGTCAGAGAAACAGTGTAAGAGTCACAGTTAATGAGTCTCTGAGCAGCTGCAGCTGAGAATCATTGTCAAGGGGTGGAGCAAAGAGGAAGATGCAGCAGGACTGACCCTTTCCCTGTGAGTAATTACAAAGATGTAATTATTCTAGATAGCAAATGTTAGCATATCAGTCCTCCGGCATTGTTGTGACTTATTTCTGCCTTTGAATTGTGTCTCAAACTGGCTGTGTCTGCAACAGAAGGCAGCCGCCTTGATGCCTTGCTGTCCATGCTGCCTCTTGAGTCATTTCCTCAGAAGCCAACATCATGAAGACATGCTTCCAGTGATCAATATGTCACAGTTATGTCAGGATACTGTTAATTTAATCTTATCTAATTTTAGCTAGCAATAATAACTACAACTTCAAGATATTGCAGAAAGAATCTGGCATATATTAAGCATATAAGTTGTTCCTATATAATACATAACTGCCTGTAATTCAATGCCATTCATTAAGCACAAAAAATAATTACAGATTTTCCTCTTCTCCAAAAATTACACTTAAATGACCCATTACATTCTATGTTTGGGTTTTTTTTGTACATTCATTAATTGTCTGTAACCCTTAACCAGTTCAGGGTCGCGGTGGGTCCAGAGCCTACCTGGAATCATTGGGCGCAAGGTGGGAATACACCCTGGAGGGGGCGCCAGTCCTTCACAGGGCAACACGGACACACACACACACACACTCACACCTACGGACACTTTTGAGTCGCCAATCCACCTACCAACGTGTGTTTTTGGACTGTGGGAGGAAACCGGAGCACCCGGAGGAAACCCACGCAGACACAGGGAGAACACACCACACTCCTCACAGACAGTCACCAGGAGGAAACCCACACAGACACAGGGAGAACACACCACACTCCTCACAGAAAGTCACCCAGAGGAAACCCACGCAGACACAGGGAGAACACACCAACTCCTCACAGACAGTCACCCAGAGGAAACCAACACAGACACAGGGAGAACACACCACACTCCTCACAGACAGTCACCCGGAGGAAACCCACGCAGACACAGGGAGAACACACCACACTCCTCACAGACAGTCACCAGGAGGAAACCCACACAGACACAGGGAGAACACACCCTACTCCTCACAGACAGTCACCCGGAGGAAACCCACGCAGACACAGGGAGAACACACCACACTCCTCACAGACAGTCACCCGGAGGAAACCCACGCAGACACAGGGAGAACACACCACACTCCTCACAGACAGTCACCCGGAGGAAACCCACGCAGACACAGGGAGAACACACCACACTCCTCACAGACAGTCACCCGGAGGAAACCCACGCAGACACAGGGAGAACACACCACACTCCTCACAGACAGTCACCCGGAGGAAACCCACGCAGACACAGGGAGAACACACCACACACCTCACAGACAGTCACCCGGAGGAAACCCACGCAGACACAGGGAGAACACACCACACTCCTCACAGACAGTCACCAGGAGGAAACCCACACAGACACAGGGAGAACACACCACACTCCTCACAGAAAGTCACCCAGAGGAAACCCACGCAGACACAGGGAGAACACACCAACTCCTCACAGACAGTCACCCAGAGGAAACCCACACAGACACAGGGAGAACACACCACACTCCTCACAGACAGTCACCCAGAGGAAACCCACGCAGACACAGGGAGAACACACCACACTCCTCACAGACAGTCACCCGGAGGAAACCCACGCAGACACAGGGAGAACACACCACAGACCTCACAGACAGTCACCCAGAGGAAACCCACGCAGACACAGGGAGAACACACCACACTCCTCACAGACAGTCACCCGGAGGAAACCCACACAGACACAGGGAGAACACACCACACTCCTCACAGACAGTCACACGGTTTTTAAATAAATATAATGGCAATACTGTCCATCTCTGGATGTGCAGATGACTGACACATTGGTAGCATGTAAATTGAGAGACTGAACTCACTTGCACTCAGTGAAGGATGATGTATATATCGATGGCTGAAAATGCTGAAAATGTTTCTTCGCTCCTCAGAAACTTTCTTTCTGCAAGTCCTGCAGATCGTACTCGTTCTCATCCAGCATCCAGTCAGCATTTTTATAAAAAAGAGAAAGAAGGAAATACACCCACACTTCAGATTTCATCCTTGTAGGTGAGTGAAACATCTCCAAAACACTATCGCCTTCCTCCGCTGCGGCTTTCAGAAACTTTTCACACAGGGGGAAGAGGTACACAGTTATTGTATTTGCTCAGATTTTAAATGGCATCGTTATTGTTGGGTTTTAAACTCCAGAAGCGTTCTCAGACGGTTCTTCGGGGATTGATCCGGAACGCCGGTTACTGTATAGTTTCAATGAGGTTCTGTATATAAAACCAAACAGAGTTCATCAGTACATTCACCTCAGGAAACATTTCACCACGTAAAGGCAATTTAATCTCATGACTTATTTATGACTTACTGCATAATAATAATAATAATAATAATAACGATTGCAATCTAATCCTGCACTTCATGCTGGAACCATTAAATATTTAAATTAATTAATTGATAGATAGAGAGGTAGATAGACAGACAGATAGAGAGGTAGATAGACAGATAGAGAGGTAGATAGACAGACAGATAGAGAGATAGACAGATAGAGAGAGAGGTAGATAGATAGACAGATAGAGGTAGATAGACAGACAGACAGACCAAGAGGTAGATAGATAGACAGACAGACAGATAGAGAGATAGACAGACAGATACATATAGAGAGGTAGATAGACAGATAGAGAGGTAGATAGACAGATAGAGGTAGATAGACAGACAGACAGACAGATAGAGAGATAGACAGACAGATACATATAGAGAGGTAGATAGACAGATAGATAGAGAGGTAGATAGACAGACAGATAGAGAGATAGACAGATAGAGAGAGAGGTAGATAGATAGACAGATAGAGGTAGATAGACAGACAGACAGATAGAGAGATAGACAGACAGACAGATAGAGAGATAGACAGACAGACAGACAGATAGAGAGATAGACAGACAGATACATATAGAGAGGTAGATAGACAGATAGAGAGGTAGATAGACAGACAGACAGACAGATAGAGAGGTAGACAGACAGATAGAGAGATAGACAGACAGACAGATAGAGAGGTAGATAGACAGACAGACAGACAGACAGATAGAGAGGTAGACAGACAGATAGAGAGATAGACAGACAGACAGATAGAGAGGTAGATAGACAGACAGACAGACAGACAGATAGAGAGGTAGACAGACAGATAGAGAGATAGACAGACAGACAGATAGAGAGGTAGATAGACAGACAGACAGACAGACAGATAGAGAGGTAGACAGACAGATAGAGAGATAGACAGACAGACAGATAGAGAGGTAGATAGACAGACAGACAGACAGACAGATAGAGAGGTAGATAGACAGACAGACAGATAGAGAGGTAGACAGACAGATAGAGAGATAGACAGACAGACAGATAGAGAGGTAGATAGACAGACAGACAGACAGACAGATAGAGAGGTAGACAGACAGATAGAGAGATAGACAGACAGACAGATAGAGAGGTAGATAATAGCTCCCTCCATGACCCTGAATTTTATGAGTTTACAGACAATAGATGAATGAGTGAAAGAGTGAATGAATGAATAAAACTGAAATTCAGACACAGATTAAAGTCGTACGACAAAAATAAGACCCTCTCAGAGCCGAGCGCTAGAGAAAACCGTCTGGAAGTTGAAAGTGTTTAACTATTTAAGGGACCACAAAGTAAGAGTTGGGCTCTTTTGCTCCTGGGGCTGCCCCTAGTGTAATTAATTATTATAGCACTGTACTGAAATCAGTGGTGGTTTCGTACCCTCCGCCAGAAGCTACACAGTGCAATTTCTACAGTGCTGAACCCAGAGCAGCAACACCAGAGGCTCTGTTCTCCCCATTACAGCTCAGAGGAGCATCACAATGACTTTGAATCTGTAATTTTAAGGTAAAAAGTGTGAGGGACGGAGAGCATGTGTGTATCAGAGGAATGGAGAGTGTGAGTGTGAGTGCTTATTTTGAACTCAGTACAGAACAGGGACAGAGTGAAGGCGTTTGATTGTTGCCGTTATGTGTCCATGGTATGGTGTTAAGGTGTTATGTATGCCACGGTCTGGAGTGTGAAAATAACACATTCATTGAGTTCTGGATGTACTGAGGCCTCCTAAATGAAAGATAGAGATGTGAAAGTTGGAATTGAAGCTCTTTACAAAGTTCACCTAAAATCAACAGGGAGAGGAAGCCGAGGTCATGGCTCTCAGGGACAAACGTCTTAAAGCCCCAGATGAGAAGAGTCAAGAATCGATCCTTTCCTGGTCTTCTGAAGTCACTAGGCTTTACCCTTCCCTCACACTTTTCATGTCTCTCAAAGCAGTTTAGAAACAAACGTGTTCGTATCTTGGATGTCTTCTCGAGCTGATTCCTTTTCCCCTCGTTTTTATTTTCAAATTCATCAACAATTTTAAAATGAACAAAATGATCACATCAATGGTTGTGTACCTGGTGCTCCTAGTTCTCCCTCTTCTCCACACTTTTGGGTGTTCTCCCCCTGTGTAAACAGCCCTGTTCAGAACGCCCGCTTTCAGCACCTGTTCCTTTAAATGATAATGAGCCGCTCGCTGTTCACCCCGACCCCGAGCGCACAGCAGTGAGGAGCGAGGAGCAGAAGCTCTGGTTTTTAGTCGTTTTCACTCTGTTCACTTTCTTCTCCGTTTTTACTCAGTGCTTTTATTTCTCTGCACTAACTGTGTCTGTTAGGTGAGCTCTCACATAAACGCGGGTCCTGCGCTGTGATTGGACAGATTCAGACGAAGGGGTGGGGTTAAAGCGATCCAGGGGATATGAGGAGAGTTAAAGACATTGGAAGTAGACTGGCAATGTTTTTCCCCATAGTGGACTTGTGTCGCTGAACGTATGGAGGTTAACCTACACATGCTAGGACCAGATTCATGTGTTCATAGTGATGAAAGTGTACTATGCATTAAATTAATGCATGTGAATGTTAAGGCGGCACAGTGGCGCAGCAGGTAGGTGTCGCAGTCACACAGCTCCAGGGGCCTGGAGGTTGTGGGTTTGATTCCCGCTCCGGGTGACTGTCTGTGAGGAGTGTGGTGTGTTCTCCCTGTGTCTGTGTGGGTTTCCTCCGGGTGACTGTCTGTGAGGAGTGTGGTGTGTTCTCCCTGTGTCTGCGTGGGTTTCCTCCGGGTGACTGTCTGTGAGGAGTGTGGTGTGTTCTCCCTGTGTCTGTGTGGGTTTCCTCCGGGTGACTGTCTGTGAGGAGTGTGGTGTGTTCTATCTGTGTCTGCGTGGGTTTCCTCCGGGTGACTGTCTGTGAGAAGTGTGGTGTGTTCTCCCTGTGTCTGTGTGGGTTTCCTCCGGGTGACTGTCTGTGAGGAGTGTGGTGTGTTCTCCCTGTGTCTGTGTGGGTTTCCTCCGGGTGACTGTCTGTGAGGAGTGTGGTGTGTTCTCTCTGTGTCTGTGTGGGTTTCCTCCGGGTGACTGTCTGTGAGGAGTGTGGTGTGTTCTCCCTGTGTCTGTGTGGGTTTCCTCCGGGTGACTGTCTGTGAGGAGTGTGGTGTGTTCTCTCTGTGTCTGCGTGGGTTTCCTCCGGGTGACTGTCTGTGAGGAGTGTGGTGTGTTCTCCCTGTGTCTGTGTGGGTTTCCTCCGGGTGCTCCGGTTTCCTCCCACAGTCCAAAAACACACGTTGGTAGGTGAATTGGCGACTCAAAAGTGTCCGTAGGTGTGAGTGTGTGAGTGTGTGTGTTGCCCTGTGAAGGACTGGCGCCCCCTCCAGGGTGTATTCCCGGCTTGCGCCCAATGATTCCAGGTAGGCTCTGGACCCACCGCGACCCTGAACTGGATAAGGGTTACAGATAATGAATGTGAATGTTAGTGTTTTAAATGTGATTTGTTCCATCAACAGAATTCATATTAAAACTATTTTTATGACTGTAGTTTTGAGACGATAAGCACTTAGGCACCTGTCACTCACGGGGAAGAAAGCAGCATGTTAACATCTTACATTCAGGATCCTTTCTTGGCAGAGTTCATTCGACACTAAACAGAACTGAGGCTTTGAATCCCAGGCGCACTTCTGAAAGCAAGTTCTAAAGAAAAGACTGAGATGAGAGAGTGGTTTTTGGTCTCAGTCGAGGGGGTCTCACCTCCACAAGCCTCTCTGGTGTTTGTCCTGCTCTAACACACCTCATTCATCTCATAAAAGGGCTGGTATTTAACCAGTAAAAATAAAAAAAATGGGCAGGGCATTAGGCCCCAGGCCTCCTCTCGCTTTATAGCAAAGGACACGCTTTAAAAGGATTGCTCAACATCCTAGTGCCTTAAAAAATACCCCAAAAATGCAGGGGTGGGAATAAAAGTCCTCGCTGCCACTGTTAGTCAATCACACTGATTGATCCATCTCCGGTGAAGGGTATTCTCAGGCTAATTGCGAGAGAGATTTAACAGAGATGGCGATACTTATGGGCTCAGGTCCGAGCGGCTGGGCTGTCATCTTTCCATTAGTGGGCGATTATGTCCTGGGAAATTGGCACTTTGACATCGTATCCAAAATAATGGCACTACCTAAGCACTTATATCCAGAAACTCATTTTCTCGCGCCATCAGCGATGTGTCTTTCAGCGCTTTTCGAGTCTTTCTCCGCCAAACTCCGTCCCAACAAAGGCACATGGGTGAATCTCCCTGGGAAAGGGCAAAGAGAACACCCATGTGCCCTTACTTCCCTGTTAGACAGTGTTTATTAGGGCTGGGTTTGTAGCGTGATAACCACTTTTTGGCTTCCCCAGTTATTTAGTCATACCCTTCGCCTGTATGGGGTTTGTGAGTGTGTGAGTGAATGTGTGAGTGTGTGTTGCCCTGTGAAGGACTGGCGCCCCCTCCAGGGTGTATTCCCGCCTTGCGCCCAATGATTCCAGGTAGGCTCTGGACCCACCGCGACCCTGAACTGGATAAGGGTTACAGATAATGAATTAATGAATGAATGAATGGGGTTTGGATGAAGTTAGATAATGGCTTTACTTGATATTAAAACTTGTTCATACAAAAAACACCAACATATATGTAACCAAGTAAGGACACATCGTGTTTCAAAGATGTCAACTCTTATAGAAATAAAGCTCAAAAACACTTTGTTACATTGACTTCAATTGTTTGTTAGCAAAGTTAGCCTCCAGCTGAAGCGAAATACTGACAATGAACAGGGTGTGAGTAGTGCCGGGCGATATGAGCGCAACTCAGTATCACGATTAATTGAACATCAATATTATTACCTCGATAACAATTAATTAACTATTATTTTGTTGTTGTATTTGTGACCCTCGTAGTTCAGTGACGAGGCTTGTGCCTCTGAGACATGAGCTTTGCCTCTGACGTAAACAAGGACTACTGACGTGCAGACTGACCAATCAAATGTTTACAGAGAAGGTTATCGACCAATAACGGTAGCTCTACAGTCAGACCGTCCAATCAGAAGATTTTAGGCTACTTCACCACGCCCCCTTCTCACTCAAGCGAACCAATCGGAGTAGGGGAGGGCGGGACTAGTTTGTGAACGAAACTTCTCGAAGTTCTACGTAAGCTCTAGAAAAACTAAATCCCGGACGTTTGTGAAATTCCGCCCGGACGTTTTTTAAGTCTAAAAAAGAGGACATGTCCGGGTAAAAGAGGACGTCTGGTCACACGAGTCAAAACACAACGCGTCCAAACGACGAGGTATTTTTCTTTGGTAGTCGCTTGGAAGGCCTCGGCATTTAGGTTGCTTCCATGTGGCAGAAAGGGGCAGAATCACGTGACTACAGCTGGGTAGCGTGGTTTTAAAGGGACAGTACGTTAACACACATCTGGGACTTAATAAAAATAACCGATATAATCGATATAGACAAGATTATGTCGATTAAAAGTTCAGAATTCATTGCCCAGCTCTAGGTGTAAGTAACTCTTGTCTTTATTTAAGTTTTTTTGGTTTAAACTGTGTTATATTTGTTCGGGACGTTTGGGGAGTTGGCAGCGATTGTGGTGTAAATGTGTAATTTCACATGTGTGGAAGAACATTGTGTCAAGTTCCATTTTCCTTATTTGCATTTATCTGATGATTACCATCACATTCAGGACGGAGTGTTCAAAGAGAACTGGATCAGAACTTGGTGAAGTGAATGTCTGCAACATTATGGCGTTAGAGATGTGTCCAGAGAACGTAGTTCTTTAATAACAATTTGTAGAGCTTTCCATCTCCAGCAATATCTCTCTCTCTCCTTCCATTCACTGACTTTCAGAGCTGTACACATCAACGCTGTGAAGCTGATACTCCGTTTACAAGCCCATGGGGACGGGACGTCTTTCTGAACCTGTGCATGTGACGTTAATATTTAAAGACGTCTGACGTGGTCTGAGAGCCTCCCGCCCTGTTCCTCCTGAGAGCTCTGAGTGTTGGTGTCACAGAGTCGCTCACAGCAGAAGGACGCCGAGAGTTTTCTTCTTGACTCTGGAACTCCACTTCTTTCAGTTTTAAAAAACACATTGCTTTAAATAATAATGACGACATTAGTCTTCTTGGTCAGATGTCTCTTTAGCTGCTGGTACATTTCCTATCTTCAGTGATCTACATGAATACAGAAGCAGTACGTATCTTTGTGGATGTGCTTCAGGCCTGAACCGTGGTGTTTTGAAGTAGGCAGAGCTCTTTGGACTTACTTTGTTTTTCCTCCACAGTTTTCTTTTAGTTCTTGTTTGTCTTTTGCGGTTCATTCTTCAGCTCTGCCTCCTGGGGGGTCATTCTGGGAGTTCAGGAAGCTGCTGATTCTGCTGACCGGCTCCAAAATCACTTTTTCTTTTTACTTCTTTTTGTGGGGGATGTTGCCTCAACGAGCAGTTGTGCCGCATAGAGCTGAAGATCAACACTCTCTGTCTCTTACATTGTTTTCCCCTTTTACGGAGACGGGCCCTGAATCCAATTGGAAACGGATTCAGATAAATCTCCCTTTCTCTGTTGCAGACCTGAGAGCTTTGCCTTTTTTGTCTATTGTGTCTGTAACTGTACACACCTTTAATACTTAAAATAACTGCGACAACACCCATTGCATCATTCAATCATTCATTCATTCATTATCTGTTATTATATTATTATATTATTCATTATCTATATTCTTATCCAATTCAGCGTCGTGGTGGGTCTAGAGCCTACCTGGAATCATTGGGCACAAGGCAGGAATACACCCTGGAGGGGGCGCCAGTCCTTCACAGAGCAACACACACTCACACATTCACTCACACCTACGGACACTTTTGAGTCTCCAATCCACCTACCAACATGTGTTTTTTGGACTGTGGGAGGAAACCGGAGCACCCGGAGGAAACCCACGCAGACACAGGGAGAACACACCACACTCCTCACAGACAGTCACCCGGAGGAAACCCACGCAGACACAGGGAGAACACACCACACTCCTCACAGACAGTCACTCGGAGGAATCCCACGCAGACACAGAGAGAACACACCACACTCCTCACAGACACTCACCCGGAGGAAACCCACGCAGACACAGGGAGAACACACCACACTCCTCACAGACAGTCACTCGGAGGAATCCCACGCAGACACAGAGAGAACACACCAAACTCCTCACTGACAGTCACCCGGAGGAAACCCACGCAGACACAGGGAGAACACACCACACTCCTCACAGACAGTCACTCGGAGGAATCCCACGCAGACACAGAGAGAACACACCACACTCCTCACAGACAGTCACCCGGAGGAAACCCACACAGACACAGAGAGAAAACACCACACTCCTCACAGACAGTCACCCGGAGGAAACCCACGCAGACACAGGGAGAACACACCACACTCCTCACAGACAGTCACTCGGAGGAATCCCACGCAGACACAGAGAGAACACACCACACTCCTCACAGACAGTCACCCGGAGGAAACCCACACAGACACAGAGAGAACACACCACACTCCTCACAGACAGTCACCCGGAGCAGGAATCGAACCCACATCCTCCAGGTCCCTGGAGCTGTGACTGCGACACCTACCCCCCCATTGCATCAGTGATTGATTATCGTTGATCAGAAAGTGTGGGAGAGGTATGATTCTGCACTTATTCAGATTTTTAGGGCAAAGTCAATGAGTTGTGAGGAACCTCTACGTACTGCAGAGGTTGTGCACCAATTCATGTCTTAGTCTAGGACTGTACATCCAAGCCAGATACCTTTTAGCAACCTTTAATAGCGTGTAATACATTTTCTTTAGATACTCAGGACTTCTCCTGGAGTGTATTTGGAGCTTCTGCTCTGAGCTAAATTATCTAAGGGCCAACAGCAATTCCCCCACTTGTTATCCAGCGTGGCGTTGTAAACGGTTCGGCTTGGAACACATTCAGCTTCTTTCGTGAGATGATACCTGTAGTTTAGCCTGATCTATTATATCCCAGAGGTGCACTGTAAAAGAGAAATAAACACATCTGCCTTCCCCATTCAGTGTTAAATGGAGGTGCGATCACATTACTGAGAGGTATCAGCCACGAGCGCTGGAATGAAATAGCAAATAACAAGGTGATGCATTATTCCAGGTAAAAGCTCTCAGAGCGGCAGCGCCATTAAGAGGCTGCAGGGAACGTTCAGACACACGGGAGAGCGTTTGGAGAAATGAAGCCCAAATGAGCAGAGATTTTGGTCACGTTCTGACCCAGTTATAACCAGGTGGGGTTGTTTTATTCCGGTGAAAATGGCTAATGGCATCTTTTAGAGTGGTTTATTGACTTGTGCTCACTACCTGTTGCAGTGCAGTAAACAGGGGAATAAATAATTGCGCACACAGGCACTCGGCATCATTCGCTGTGTGTTTTGGTCGTCCTCTAGTGCTGGAGGTTTTTGGTCGGTGGACCGTTCTCAGTCCAGACACTGAGGGATTTAAAAACTCCAGCAGCACTGCTGTGTCTGATCCACTCTACACCAGCACAACACACACTAACACACCACCACCACGTCAGTGTCACTGCAGCGCTGAGAACGATCCACCACCACATCACACCTGCTCTGTGGGGGTCCTGAGTGCTGAGGAATGGGGGGAAATGGGGGTGACAGAGTATGCAGAGCAACAGATGGACTACAGTCTGTAACATTGAATGGCCGTTTTATTGGGGCCATCTTTAAACCATTGAAAAAAACGAATAGGCCTCGTTTTTCAGGAAAACCAAGCAACCACAGCCACGTGTTTGAGTGAGTGTTTGAAATTGCCCATAGGAGTGTGTGTGTGTGTGTGTGTGTGATGTCCTGAGATGGACTTGTGCTCTCTCCGGGGTCGGCTCTGGACTCGCCGCGACCCTCATCAAGATGAAGTGCTTATGGAAGATGAATAAATGGAAAAGAAAAAGAATTTCATCTTAAAAGCTCAAAGAGAAAGTGCATGTTTGCTCCAGATAGACGTTTGGCTGCGGGTCGTTTTCTCGCTCCATTGTTCAGGCTTTTGTGATTTTACATTTTGTGTGTGGATTGTATTCTGTGTGTGAGCGTTTGCCAGAACAAATTCCTCCTGTGTGAAAGCGTGCTCAGCTAAA